>NC_060180.1:42695660-42740660 GCF_021184085.1 Oncorhynchus gorbuscha | reverse complement strand
CAAGCGCTATGATGAAACTGGCTCTCGTGGGGACCGCCACAAGAAAGGAAGACCCATAGTTACCTCTGCTGCAGAGGATAAGTTCATTAGGAGTTACCAGCCTCAGAAATTGCAGCCCAAATAAATGCTTCACAGAGTTCAAGTAACAGACACATCTCAACATCAACTGTTCAGAGGAGCCTGCGTGAATCAAGCCTTCAAGGTCGAATTGTTGCAAAGAAACCACTACTGAAGGACATCAACGAGAAGAAGAGAGTTGCTTGGGCCAAGAAACACAAGCAATGGACATTAGACCGGTGGAAATGTGTCCTTTGGTCTGGAGTCCAAATTTGATATTTTTGGTTCCAAACAGGTTCTAACTGCCGTGTCTTTGTGAGACCCAGAGTAGGTGAACGGATGATTTCTGCTTGTGTGATTCCCACCGTGAAGCATGGAGGAGGATGATGTGATGGTGTGGAAGTGCTTTGCTGGTGATACTGTCTGTGATTTATTTAGAATTCAAGGCACACTTAACCAGAATGGCTACCACAGCATTCTGCAGCGATACGCCATCCCATCTGGTTTGGGTTTTTTGTGGACTATCATTTGTTTTCAGCAGGACAATGACCCAACACACCTCCAGGCTGTGTAAGATCTATTTTTACCAAGAAGGAGGGTGATGGACCGCTGCATCAGATTACCCTTCCTCAGTGATCACCCGACCTCAAACCATTTGAGATGGTTTGGGATGAGTTGGACAGCAGAGTGAAAAGCAGAGTGAAAAGCAGCCAACAAGTGCTCAGCATATGTGGGAACTCCTTCAAGACTGTTGGAAAAGCTTTCCTCATAAAGCTGGTTGAGAGAATGCCAAGAGTGTGCAAAGCTGTCATCAAGGCAAAGGGTGGCTGCTTTGAAGAATATAAAATCTAAAATATATTTAGAAATATAATATGATTTGTTTAACACTTTTTTGGTTACTAAATGATTCCATATGTATTATTTCATAGTTTTGATGTCTTCACTATTATTTTACAATGTAGAAAATAGTAAAAATAAAGAAAAAACCCTTGAATGAGTAGGTCCAAACGTTTGACTGGTATTGTGTATGTTGATAGGCGTGGGGCTCAAGCTGCATCCCTGTCTCACCCCACGACCCTGTAGAACTAAAAAAAAAAATTATCCAGTTTTAACTGCACACTTTTGACTGGGACTGTGTGTGTTGATAGGTGTGAGGCTCAAGCTGCATCCCTGTCTCACCCCACGACCCTGAAGAAATAAATGTGTTTTTTCCCAGTTTTAACTGCACACTTGTTGTTTGTGTACATGTATTTTGTTTTGTTTTTCCCCCACACCGCTTTCCATCAATCTGTATAGCAGACCCTCAAAAGCTTTTTTTGAAATCAAGAAAGCATGAGAATACTTTGCCTTTGTTTTGGATTGTTTGTTTGTCAATTAGGGTGTGCAGGGTGAATACGTGATCTGTCGTACAGAAATTTGGTAAAAAGCCAATTTGATATTTGCTCAGTACATTGTTTTCACTGAGGAAATGTACAAGTCTGCTGTTAATGATAATGCAGAGGATTTTCCCAAGGTTGCTGTTGACGCATATACCACGGTAGTTATATGAGGTCAAATTTGTCTCCACTTTTGTGGATTTGGGTGATCAGTCCTTGGTTCCAAATATTGGTTACAAATATTGGGGAAGATGCCAAAGCTGAGGATGATGTTAAAGAGTTGAAGTATCTCTCTTTCTCTCTTTCTGCCTGTGCTTTCAGGACAAAGCCATGCGTGTCTGCTTCCCTTCCCCACCCTACATTGCTCTTTCCCCTCTCCCCCGCTCCCTCTCTCCTTTACCTCCTACTCGCTCACTCTCTCCCTTCCCCTATCATCCTCTCCCCTATCCCTCCACTCTCTATCTCACTCTCCTTACCCTAGTCCCCACTGACTCTTGCTCTGCCTTCTGCTATCGTTATCGCGCTCTCAAATTCTACTCACTCTCTCTACCTTTGATATTCTGCTCTCCCTTCTACTCTCTTCCACCCTTCCCATATCCCTCGCTACTCTGCTCTCCTTCTCTCCAGCTCTCCCTTCATCCTACTTTCTCTCCTACTTTCTCTCCCTGTTCTCTTGCTTTTATTCTATTACACCCTTTCTCCCCCGTTTTCTTTTCCCCATCAGTCTTGTTTTCTCTTTCAACTCTCTCTCGCATTCCCCTTACTCTTTCTCTCTCTTTCTCATCTCTCTCTGTCTCTCTCTCTCCCTCTCTCTCCCTCTCTCTCTCTCTCTCTTTCTCTCTCTTTCTCTCTCTCTCTCTCATATCTCTCCCTCCCTCCCACTCTGCTCAGTCCTGTTCTGCTAAGCTGCATTAACTCCCAAGATTACCCTGAGCCCTGCAATCCTCCAAACCTACTCCCTCTCCTCCTCGCCCCATCCCTCCCTCCTCTCCCTCCATACCTACCCCAATGTACCCCTCCCCCTTAATCACTCACCCACTCATTCACTCATATACTCCTTCACCTCTCCCCATTCCAAACCTACCCCTCCCACACTCACTAACCCCCCAGTCACCTCTCTCCACCGTCCACCGCTTCCCGTTTTCATCCACCCACCCACACTCACTCATACACCCGCTGCACCCCTCCAACTCTCCCCCAATCATCCACCCACTCGCCATCCACCTCTCCTCTCTTTCCCCTCCCCAAACACATACACAATATGACTACTCCCCACCCCCCTCAACCCATCCACCCACCTACACTCACTCACCCTCCCACCCTCCCCACCACTACCATCATCACCACCATATTTTCTCTACCCTCCTCTCTTCTCTCTTGTCCTCTTTCTGCCTCCTTCCCTCCTCTCCAGCCTTCAGGCTGTTTGATTTATTCCTACCCTCCCTCCTCCCTCCATTCCTCTCTCCATATCTCCTTGGAGGTTGTGGCCCTGCCAGTCCCTAAAAACAACAGAGCGAGAGAAAGAGAGAGAGAGGGAGAGAGAATAACAACCTCTTTTACTTTCCATCCTCCCTCCTTTTCTTACCCAGCATGTTTTTCATTCCCCTCTCCCACACTGCTTTTTAAATTGCCTCTGAATTCTTGAACTGCTTTAGTGTATCACTCCCCTTCTCCACTGAAATTACTTTTTACAAACTCTGGCACGCTGAGGAAGAAGTTCAACCTCCCCTTTTTACCCTCTCAAACTCTGGCACGTTGAGGAAGAAGTTCAACATCCCCTTTTTACCCTCAAACTCTGGCACGTTGAGGAAGAAGTTCAACATCCCCTTTTTACCCTCTCAAACTCTGGCACGTTGAGGAAGAAGTTCAACCTCCCCTTTTTACCCTCAAACTCTGGCACGTTGAAGAGGAAGTTCAACATCCCCTTTTTACCCTCAAACTCTGGCACGTTGAGGAAGAAGTTGAACCTCCCCTCCCTCTTTGTCCACACACATACATTAGACTATTGTGTACATATTTGGTATTTTTGTCAACATTGTCCCTGTGAGTGTGTTTGTGATCCCTCTACTTGTCCTAGGCTAGCCAGGACGAGTAGAGTAGCTCTGAATAGACATAAGCGTGAGGACAAACTGCTAAGACACCCAGGAATGCTAGCAGCACCGTTGTATGCGACATGAGTAGTGACTCAAAAAGAACACCCAGAGCTGGGATTCAACCCACAGCTTATGGAGCAGGAGTCCACTGCTTAGACCACTGTGCCGTCCATCCACAATGAGTTAACAAAGTGAATCTTAATTCATTACTAAGCTTAACCTTGGACTTTTCTGTTTCATTCCATTTAAAAAAACTCTATCCTTAAATTTAACCAATAGGAATGAATGCAAATCAACCCTATCCTAAACCATAACCCTTCATTTAGCCAATTGGAATGAATGCCTAAATTGTTAACCAATTGGAGTGAATGCCTGAAGTTTCTGTATCCCTAACCTTAACCCTTAAATTAAATGAGTCCAAATTGTGTGCCGAAATACAAGACGTCGTCACTAGGGGCAATGGTGAGAGCTATTCCCATTATGTAGAATTGGGTTTTACTAGGGAGTTGTGAACGGGGTGGGTCCTATTACCATTATGTAGACTTGGGTTTTACTAGGGAGTTGTGAATGGGATGGCTCCTATTCCCATTATGTGGGCTTGGGTTTTACTAGGGAGATGTGAATGGGATGGATCCTAAATACAAGATGTTGTCACTAGGGGCAATGGTGAGAGCTATTCCCATTATGTGGGCTTGGGTTTTACGAGGGAGATGTGAATGGGATGGGTCCTAAATACAAGATGTTGTCACTAGGGGCAATGGTGAGAGCTATTCCCATTATGTATACTTGGGTTTTACTAGGGAGTTGTGGGTGGGATGGGTCCTATTACCATTATGCGGGCTTGGGTTTTACTAGGGAGTTGTGAATGGGATGGATCCTATTACTATTATGTAGACTTGTGTTTTACTAGGGAGTTGTAAATGGGATGGGTCCTATTACCAATATGTGGGTTTGTGTTTTACTAGGGAGTTGTGGATGGGATGGGTCCTATTACCATTATGTAGACTTGGGTTTTACTAGGGAGTTGTGGATGGGATGGGTCCTATTCCCATTATGTAGACTTGGGTTTTACTAGGGAGTTGTGAATGGGATGGGTCCTATTACCAATATGTATGTTTGGGTTTTACTAGGGAGTTGTGAATGGGATGGGTCCTATTACCATTATATAGACGTAGGTTATACTAGGGAGTTGTGAATGGGATGGGTCCTATTACCAATATGTGGGTGTGGGTTTTACTAGGGAGATGTGGAAGGGATGGTCCTATTACCATTATGTAGACTTGGGTTTTACTAGGGAGATGTGGAAGGGATGGGTCCTATTACCATTATGTAGACTTGGGTTTTACTAGGGAGATGTGGAAGGGATGGGTCCTATTACCATTATGTAGACTTGGGTTTTACTAGGGAGATGTGAATGGGATGGGTCCTAAATACAAGATGTTGTCACTAGGGGCAATGGTGAGAGCTATTCCCATTATGTGGGCTTGGGTTTTCCGAGGGAGTTGTGAATGGGATGGCTCCTATTCCCATTATGTGGGCTTGGGTTTTACGAGGGAGTTGTGAATGGGATGGATCCTAAATACAAGATGTTGTCACTAGGGGCAATGGTGAGAGCTATTCCCATTATGTGGGCTTGGGTTTTACGAGGGAGTTGTGAATGGGATGGCTCCTATTACCATTATTTAGACTTGGGTTTTACTAGGGAGTTGTGGATGGGATGGGTCCTAAATACAAGATGTTGTCACTAGGGGCAATGGTGAGAGCTATTCCCATTATGTAGACTTGGGTTTTACTAGAGAGTTGTGAATGGGATGGGTCCTATTCCCATTATGTAGACTTGGGTTTTACTAGGGAGTTGTGAATGGGATGGGTCCTATTCCCATTATGTAGACTTGAGTTTTCTCGGGAGTTGTGGATGGGATGGGTCCTATTCCCATTATGTATACTTGGGTTTTACTATGGAGTTGTGAATGGGATGAGTCCTATTACCAATATGTGGGTTTGGGTTTTACTAGGGAGTTGTGAATGTGATGGGTCCTATTACCATTATATAGACGTAGGTTTTATTAGGGAGTTGTGGATGGGATGGGTCCTAAATACAAGATGTTGTCACTAGGGGCAATGGTGAGAGCTATTCCCATTATGTAGACATGGGTTTAACTAGGGAGTTGTGAATAGGATGGGTCCTATTACCATTATGTAGACTTGGGTTTTACTAGGGAGTTGTGGATGGGATGGGTCCTAAATACAAGATGTTGTCACTAGGGGCAATGGTGAGAGCTATTCCCATTATGTAGACTTGGGTTTTACTAGGGAGTTGTGAATGGGATGGGTCCTATTACCAATATATGGGCTTGGGTTTTACTAGGGAGATGTGGAAGGGATGGGTCCTATTACCATTATGTAGACTTGGGTTTTACTAGGGAGTTGTGAAAAGGATGGGTCCTATTCCCATTATGTAGACTTGGTTTTTACTAGGGAGTTGTGAATGGGATTGGTCCTATTCCCATTATGTAGACTTGGGTTTTAATAGGGAGTTGTGAATGGGATTGGTCCTATTCCCATTATGTAGACTTAGGTTTTACTAGGGAGTTGTGGATGGGATGGGTCCTATTACCATTAAGTAGACTTGGGTTTTATTGGGGAGTTGTGAATGGGATGGGTCCTAAATACAAGATGTTGTCACCAGGGACAATGGTGAGAGCTATTCCCATTATGTAGACTTGGGTTTTACTATGGAGTTGTGAATGGGATGAGTCCTATTACCAATATGTGGGTTTGGGTTTTACTAGGGAGTTGTGAATGTGATGGGTCCTATTACCATTATATAGACGTAGGTTTTACTAGGGAGTTGTGGATGGGATGGGTCCTAAATACAAGATGTTGTCACTAGGGGCAATGGTGAGAGCTATTCCCATTATGTAGACATGGGTTTAACTAGGGAGTTGTGAATGGGATGGGTCCTATTACCATTATGTAGACTTGGGTTTTACTAGGGAGTTGTGGATGGGATGGGTCCTAAATACAAGATGTTGTCACTAGGGGCAATGGTGAGAGCTATTCCCATTATGTAGACTTGGGTTTTACTAGGGAGTTGTGAATGGGATGGGTCCTATTACCAATATATGGGCTTGGGTTTTACTAGGGAGATGTGGAAGGGATGGGTCCTATTACCATTATGTAGACTTGGGTTTTACTAGGGAGTTGTGAAAAGGATGGGTCCTATTCCCATTATGTAGACTTGGTTTTTACTAGGGAGTTGTGAATGGGATTGGTCCTATTCCCATTATGTAGACTTGGGTTTTAATAGGGAGTTGTGAATGGGATTGGTCCTATTCCCATTATGTAGACTTAGGTTTTACTAGGGAGTTGTGGATGGGATGGGTCCTATTACCATTAAGTAGACTTGGGGTTTATTGGGGAGTTGTGAATGGGATGGGTCCTAAATACAAGATGTTGTCACCAGGGGCAATGGTGAGAGCTATTCCCATTATGTAGACTTGGGTTTTACTATGGAGTTGTGAATGGGATGAGTCCTATTACCAATATGTGGGTTTGGGTTTTACTAGGGAGTTGTGAATGTGATGGGTCCTATTACCATTATATAGACGTAGGTTTTACTAGGGAGTTGTGGATGGGATGGGTCCTAAATACAAGATGTTGTCACTAGGGGCAATGGTGAGAGCTATTCCCATTATGTAGACATGGGTTTAACTAGGGAGTTGTGAATGGGATGGGTCCTATTACCATTATGTAGACTTGGGTTTTACTAGGGAGTTGTGGATGGGTTGGGTCCTAAATACAAGATGTTGTCACTAGGGGCAATGGTGAGAGCTATTCCCATTATGTAGACTTGGGTTTTACTAGGGAGTTGTGAATGGGATGGGTCCTATTACCAATATATGGGCTTGGGTTTTACTAGGGAGATGTGGAAGGGATGGGTCCTATTACCATTATGTAGACTTGGGTTTTACTAGGGAGTTGTGAAAAGGATGGGTCCTATTCCCATTATGTAGACTTGGTTTTTACTAGGGAGTTGTGAATGGGATTGGTCCTATTCCCATTATGTAGACTTGGGTTTTAATAGGGAGTTGTGAATGGGATTGGTCCTATTCCCATTATGTAGACTTAGGTTTTACTAGGGAGTTGTGGATGGGATGGGTCCTATTACCATTAAGTAGACTTGGGGTTTATTGGGGAGTTGTGAATGGGATGGGTCCTAAATACAAGATGTTGTCACTAGGGGCAATGGTGAGAGCTATTCCCATTATGTAGACTTGGGTTTTACTAGAGAGTTGTGAATGGGATGGGTCCTATTACCAATATGTGGGCTTGGGTTTTACGAGGGAGATGTGGAAGGGATGGGTCCTATTACCAATATGTGGGCGTGGGTTTTACTAGGGAGATGTGGAAGGGATGGGTCCTATTACCATTATGTAGACTTGGTTTTTACTAGGGAGTTGTGGATGGGATGGGTCCTAAATTCAAGATGTTGTCACTCGGGGCAATGGTGAGAGCTATTCCCATTATGTAGACATGGGTTTTACTAGGGAGTTGTGAACGGGGTGGGTCCTATTACCATTATGTAGACTTGGGTTTTACTAGGGAGTTGTGGATGGGATGGGTCCTATTACCATTATGTAGACTTGGGTTTTACTAGGGAGTTGTGGATGGGATGGATCCTATTACTATTATGTAGACTTGTGTTTTACTATGGAGTTGTGAATGGGATGAGTCCTATTACCAATATGTGGGTTTGGGTTTTACTAGGGAGTTGTGAATGGGATGGGTCCTATTACCATTATATAGACGTAGGTTATACTAGGGAGTTGTGAATGGGATGGGTCCTATTACCAATATGTGGGTGTGGGTTTTACTAGGGAGATGTGGAAGGGATGGTCCTATTACCATTATGTAGACTTGGGTTTTACTAGGGAGATGTGGAAGGGATGGGTCCTATTACCATTATGTAGACTTGGGTTTTACTAGGGAGATGTGGAAGGGATGAGTCCTATTACCATTATGTAGACTTGGGTTTTACTAGGGAGATGTGAATGGGATGGGTCCTAAATACAAGATGTTGTCACTAGGGGCAATGGTGAGAGCTATTCCCATTATGTGGGCTTGGGTTTTACGAGGGAGTTGTGAATGGGATGGCTCCTATTACCATTATTTAGACTTGGGTTTTACTAGGGAGTTGTGGATGGGATGGGTCCTAAATACAAGATGTTGTCACTAGGGGCAATGGTGAGAGCTATTCCCATTATGTAGACTTGGGTTTTACTAGAGAGTTGTGAATGGGATGGGTCCTATTCCCATTATGTAGACTTGGGTTTTACTAGGGAGTTGTGAATGGGATGGGTCCTATTCCCATTATGTAGACTTGAGTTTTCTCGGGAGTTGTGGATGGGATGGGTCCTATTCCCATTATGTATACTTGGGTTTTACTATGGAGTTGTGAATGTGATGGGTCCTATTACCATTATATAGACGTAGGTTTTACTAGGGAGTTGTGGATGGGATGGGTCCTAAATACAAGATGTTGTCACTTTGGGCAATGGTGAGAGCTATTCCCATTATGTAGACATGGGTTTAACTAGGGAGTTGTGAATGGGATGGGTCCTATTACCATTATGTAGACTTGGGTTTTACTAGGGAGATGTGGAAGGGATGAGTCCTATTACCATGATGTAGACTTGGGTTTTACTAGGGAGTTGTGGATGGGATGGGTCCTAAATACAAGATGTTGTCACTAGGGGCAATGGTGAGAGCTATTCCCATTATGTAGACTTGGGTTTTACTAGGGAGTTGTGAATGGGATGGTCCTATTACCAATATATGGGCTTGGGTTTTACTAGGGAGATGTGGAAGGGATGGGTCCTATTACCATTATGTAGACTTGGGTTTTACTAGGGAGTTGTGAAAAGGATGGGTCCTATTCCCATTATGTAGACTTGGTTTTTACTAGGGAGTTGTGAATGGGATTGGTCCTATTCCCATTATGTAGACTTGGGTTTTAATAGGGAGTTGTGAATGGGATTGGTCCTATTCCCATTATGTAGACTTAGGTTTTACTAGGGAGTTGTGGATGGGATGGGTCCTATTTCCATTATGTAGACTTGGGTTTTACTAGGGAGATGTGAATGGGATGGGTCCTAAATACAAGATGTTGTCACTAGGGGCAATGGTGAGAGCTATTCCCATTATGTAGACTTGGGTTTTACTAGAGAGTTGTGAATGGGATGGGTCCTATTACCAATATGTGGGCTTGGGTTTTACGAGGGAGATGTGGAAGGGATGGGTCCTATTACCAATATGTGGGCGTGGGTTTTACTAGGGAGATGTGGAAGGGATGGGTCCTATTACCATTATGTAGACTTGGGTTTTACTAGGGAGTTGTGGATGGGATGGGTCCTAAATACAAGATGTTGTCACTCGGGGCAATGGTGAGAGCTATTCCCATTATGTAGACATGGGTTTTACTAGGGAGTTGTGAACGGGGTGGGTCCTATTACCATTATGTAGACTTGGGTTTTACTAGGGAGTTGTGGATGGGATGGGTCCTAAATACAAGATGTTGTCACTAGGGGCAATGGTGAGAGCTATTCCCATTATGAAGACTTGGGTATTACTAGGGAGTTGTGAATTGGATGGGTCCTATTACCAATATGTAGACATGGGTTTAACTAGGGAGTTGTGAATGGGATGGGTCCTATTACCATTATGTAGACTTGGGTTTTACTAGGGAGTTGTGGATGGGATGGGTCCTAAATACAAGATGTTGTCACTAGGGGCAATGGTGAGAGCTATTCCCATTATGTAGACTTGGGTTTTACTAGGGAGTTGTGAATGGGATGGGTCCTATTACCATTATGTAGACTTGGGTTTTACTAGGGAGTTGTGGATGGGATGGGTCCTATTCCCATTATGTATACTTGGGTTTTACTATGGAGTTGTGAATGGGATGAGTCCTATTACCAATATGTGGGTTTGGGTTTTACTAGGGAGTTGTGAATGGGATGGGTCCTATTACCATTATATAGACGTAGGTTATACTAGGGAGTTGTGAATGGGATGGGTCCTATTACCAATATGTGGGTGTGGGTTTTACTAGGGAGATGTGGAAGGGATGGGTCCTATTACCATTATGTAGACTTGGGTTTTACTAGGGAGATGTGGAAGGGATGGGTCCTATTACCATTATGTAGACTTGGGTTTTACTAGGGAGATGTGGAAGGGATGGGTCCTATTACCATTATGTAGACTTGGGTTTTACTAGGGAGATGTGAATGGGATGGGTCCTAAATACAAGATGTTGTCACTAGGGGCAATGGTGAGAGCTATTCCCATTATGTGGGCTTGGGTTTTACGAGGGAGTTGTGAATGGGATGGCTCCTATTCCCATTATGTGGGCTTGGGTTTTACGAGGGAGTTGTGAATGGGATGGATCCTAAATACAAGATGTTGTCACTAGGGGCAATGGTGAGAGCTATTCCCATTATGTGGGCTTGGGTTTTACGAGGGAGTTGTGAATGGGATGGCTCCTATTACCATTATTTAGACTTGGGTTTTACTAGGGAGTTGTGGATGGGATGGGTCCTAAATACAAGATGTTGTCACTAGGGGCAATGGTGAGAGCTATTCCCATTATGTAGACTTGGGTTTTACTAGAGAGTTGTGAATGGGATGGGTCCTATTCCCATTATGTAGACTTGGGTTTTACTAGGGAGTTGTGAATGGGATGGGTCCTATTCCCATTATGTAGACTTGAGTTTTCTCGGGAGTTGTGAATGTGATGGGTCCTATTACCATTATATAGACGTAGGTTTTACTAGGGAGTTGTGGATGGGATGGGTCCTAAATACAAGATGTTGTCACTAGGGGCAATGGTGAGGGATGGGTCCTATTCCCATTATGTAGACATGGGTTTAACTAGGGAGTTGTGAATGGGATGGGTCCTATTACCATTATGTAGACTTGGGTTTTACTAGGGAGTTGTGGATGGGATGGGTCCTAAATACAAGATGTTGTCACTAGGGGCAATGGTGAGAGCTATTCCCATTATGTAGACTTGGGTTTTACTATGTAGAGTTTTTACTGGGAGTTGTGATGGGATGGGTCCTATTACCAATATATGGGCTTGGGTTTTACTAGGGAGTTGTGGAAGGGATGGGTCCTATTACCATTATGTAGACTTGGGTTTTACTAGGGAGTTGTGAAAAGGATTGGTCCTATTCCCATTATGTAGACTTGGTTTTTACTAGGGAGTTGTGAATGGGATTGGTCCTATTCCCATTATGTAGACTTGGGTTTTAATAGGGAGTTGTGAATGGGATTGGTCCTATTCCCATTATGTAGACTTAGGTTTTACTAGGGAGTTGTGGATGGGATGGGTCCTATTACCATTAAGTAGACTTGGGTTTTATTGGGGAGTTGTGAATGGGATGGGTCCTAAATACAAGATGTTGTCACCAGGGGCAATGGTGAGAGCTATTCCCATTATGTAGACTTGGGTTTTACTATGGAGTTGTGAATGGGATGAGTCCTATTACCAATATGTGGGTTTGGATTTTACTAGGGAGTTGTGAATGGATGGGTCCTATTACCATTATGTAGACTTGGGTTTTACTAGGGAGTTGTGGATGGGATGGGTCCTAAATACAAGATGTTGTCACTAGGGGCAATGGTGAGAGCTATTCCCATTATGTAGACATGGGTTTAACTAGGGAGTTGTGAATGGGATGGGTCCTATTACCATTATGTAGACTTGGGTTTTACTAGGGAGTTGTGGATGGGATGGGTCCTAAATACAAGATGTTGTCACTAGGGGCAATGGTGAGAGCTATTCCCATTATGTAGACTTGGGTTTTACTAGGGAGTTGTGAAAAGGATGGGTCCTATTCCCATTATGTAGACTTGGTTTTTACTAGGGAGTTGTGAATGGGATGGATCCTATTACTATTATGTATACTTGGGTTTTACTAGGGAGTTGTGAATGGGATGGATCCTATTACTATTATGTAGACTTGGGTTTTACTAGGGAGTTGTGAATGGGATGGGTCCTATTACCAATATGTGGGTTTGTGTTTTACTAGGGAGTTGTGGATGGGATGGGTCCTATTCCCATTATGTAGACTTGGGTTTTACTAGGGAGTTGTGAACGGGGTGGGTCCTATTACTATTATGTAGACTTGGGTTTTACTAGGGAGTTGTGAATGGGATGGATCCTATTACTATTATGTAGACTTGGGTTTTACTAGGGAGTTGTGAATGGGATGGATCCTATTACTATTATGTAGACTTGGGTTTTACTAGGGAGTTGTGAATGGGATGGGTCCTATTACCAATATGTGGGTTTGTGTTTTACTAGGGAGTTGTGGATGGGATGGGTCCTATTCCCATTATGTAGACTTGGGTTTTACTAGGGAGTTGTGAACGGGGTGGGTCCTATTACTATTATGTAGACTTGGGTTTTACTAGGGAGTTGTGAATGGGATGGATCCTATTACCATTATGTAGACTTAGGTTTTACTAGGGAGTTGTGAATGGGATGGGTCCTATTACCATTATGTAGACTTAGGTTTTACTAGGGAGTTGTGAATGGGATGGGTCCTAAATACAAGATGTTGTCACTAGGGGCAATGGTGAGAGCTATTCCCATTATGCAGGCTTGGGTTTTACTAGGGAGTTGTGAATGGGATGGATCCTATTACTATTATGTAGACTTGGGTTTTACTAGGGAGTTGTGAACGGGGTGGGTCCTATTACTATTATGTAGACTTGGGTTTTACTAGGGAGTTGTGAATGGGATGGATCCTATTACTATTATGTAGACTTGGGTTTTACTAGGGAGTTGTGAATGGGATGGGTCCTATTACCAATATGTGGGTTTGTGTTTTACTAGGGAGTTGTGGATGGGATGGGTCCTATTACCATTATGTAGACTTAGGTTTTACTAGGGAGTTGTGAATGGGATGGGTCCTATTACCATTATGTAGACTTAGGTTTTACTAGGGAGTTGTGAATGGGATGGGTCCTAAATACAAGATGTTGTCACTAGGGGCAATGGTGAGAGCTATTCCCATTATGCAGGCTTGGGTTTTACTAGGGAGTTGTGAATGGGATGGATCCTATTACTATTATGTAGACTTGGGTTTTACTAGGGAGTTGTGAATGGGATGGGTCCTATTACCAATATGTGGGTTTGTGTTTTACTAGGGAGTTGTGGATGGGATGGGTCCTATTACCATTATGTAGACTTGGGTTTTACTAGGGACTTGTGAATGGGATGGGTCCTATTTCCAATATGTGGGTTTGTGTTTACTAGGGAGTTGTGGATGGGATGGGTCCTATTACCATTATGTGGGCTTGGGTTTTACTAGGGAGATGTGAATGGGATGGGTCCTAAATACAAGATGTTGTCACTAGGGGCAATGGTGAGAGCTATTCCCATTATGCAGGCTTGGGTTTTACTAGGGAGTTGTGAATGGGATGGGTCCTATTACCAATATGTGGGTTTGTGTTTTACTAGGGAGTTGTGGATGGGATGGGTCCTATTACCATTATGTAGACTTGGGTTTTACTAGGGAGTTGTGAATGGGATGGGTCCTATTACCAATATGTGGGTTTGTGTTTTACTAGGGAGTTGTGGATGGGATGGGTCCTATTACCATTATGTAGACTTGGGTTTTACTAGGGAGTTGTGAATGGGATGGGTCCTATTACCATTATGTAGACTTGGGTTTTACTAGGGAGTTGTGAATGGGATGGGTCCTATTACCATTATGTAGACTTAGGTTTTACTAGGGAGTTGTGAATGGGATGGGTCCTATTACCATTATGTAGACTTAGGTTTTACTAGGGAGTTGTGAATGGGATGGGTCCTATTAACATTATTTAGACTTGGGTTTTACTAGGGAGATGTGAATGGGATGGGTCCTAAATACAAGATGTTGTCACTAGGGGCAATGGTGAGAGCTATTCCCATTATGTAGACTTGGGTTTTACTAGAGAGTTGTGAATGGGATGGGTCCTATTCCCATTATGTAGACTTGGGTTTTACTAGGGAGTTGTGAATGGGATGGGTCCTATTACCAATATGTGGGCTTGGGTTTTACGAGGGAGATGTGGAAGGGATGGGTCCTATTACCAATATGTGGGCGTGGGTTTTACTAGGGAGATGTGGAAGGGATGGTTCCTATTACCATTATGTAGACTTGGGTTTTACTAGGGAGTTGTGGATGGGATGGGTCCTAAATACAAGATGTTGTCACTCGGGGCAATGGTGAGAGCTATTCCCATTATGTAGACATGGGTTTTACTAGGGAGTTGTGAATGGGATGGGTCCTATTACCATTATTTAGACTTGGGTTTTACTAGGGAGATGTGAATGGGATGGGTCCTAAATACAAGATGTTGTCACTAGGGGCAATGGTGAGAGCTATTCCCATTATGTAGACTTGGGTTTTACTAGGGAGTTGTGAATGGGATGGGTCCTATTTCCATTATGTAGACTTGGGTTTTACTCGGGAGTTGTGAATGGGATGGGTCCTATTACCATTATTTAGACATGGGTTTTACTAGGGAGTTGTGAATGGGATGGGTCCTAAATACAAGATGTTGTCACTAGGGGCAATGGTGAGAGCTATTCCCATTATGTAGACTTGGGTTTTACTAGAGAATGTGTGAGGGATGGGTCCTATTCCCATTATGTAGACTTGGGTTTTACTCGGGAGTTGTGAATGGGATGGGTCCTATTACCATTATTTAGACTTGGGTTTTACTAGGGAGTTGTGAATGGGATGGGTCCTAAATACAAGATGTTGTCACTAGGGGCAATGGTGAGAGCTATTCCCATTATGTAGACTTGGGTTTTACTAGAGAGATGTGAATGGGATGGGTCCTATTCCCATTATGTAGACTTGGGTTTTGCTAGGGAGTTGTGAATGGGATGGGTCCTATTACCAATATGTGGGTTTGTGTTTTACTAGGGAGTTGTGGATGGGATGGGTCCTATTACCATTATGTAGACTTGGGTTTTACTAGGGAGTTGTGAATGGGATGGGTCCTATTACCATTATGTAGACTTGGGTTTTACTAGGGAGTTGTGAATGGGATGGGTCCTATTACCATTATGTAGACTTAGGTTTTACTAGGGAGTTGTGAATGGGATGGGTCCTATTACCATTATTTAGACTTGGGTTTTACTAGGGAGATGTGAATGGGATGGGTCCTAAATACAAGATGTTGTCACTAGGGGCAATGGTGAGAGCTATTCCCATTATGTGGGCTTGGGTTTTACTAGGGAGTTGTGAATGGGATGGATCCTAAATACAAGATGTTGTCACTAGGGGCAATGGTGAGAGCTATTCCCATTATGCGGGCTTGGGTTTTACTAGGGAGTTGTGAATGGGATGGATCCTATTACTATTATGTAAACTTGGGTTTTACTAGGGAGTTATGAATGGGATGGGTCCTATTACCAATATGTGGGTTTGTGTTTTACTAGGGAGTTGTGGATGGGATGGGTCCTATTACCATTATGTAGACTTGGGTTTTACTAGGGAGTTGTGAATGGGATGGGTCCTATTACCATTATGTAGACTTGGATTTTACTAGGGAGTTGTGGATGGGATGGGTCCTATTCCCATTACATTTACATTTACATTTAAGTCATTTAGCAGACGCTCTTATCCAGAGCGACTTACAAATTGGTGCATTCACCTTATGAGATCCAGTGGAACAGTCACTTTACAATAGTGCATCTAAATCTTAAAGGGGGGAGAGGGAATACTTATCCTATCCTAGGTATTCCTTAAAGAGGTGGGGTTTCAGGTGTCTCCGGAAGGTGGTGATTGACTCCGCTGTCCTGGCGTCGTGAGGGAGTTTGTTCCACCATTGGGGGGCCAGAGCAGCGAACAGCTTTGACTGGGCTGAGCGGGAGCTGTACTTCCTCAGTGGTAGGGAGGCGAGCAGGCCAGAGGTGGATGAACGCAGTGCCCTTGTTTGGGTGTAGGGCCTGATCAGAGCCTGGAGGTACTGAGGTGCCGTTCCCCTCACAGCTCCGTAGGCAAGCACCATGGTCTTGTAGCGGATGCGAGCTTCAACTGGAAGCCAGTGGAGAGAACGGAGGAGCGGGGCGACGTGAGAGAACTTGGGAAGGTTGAACACCAGACGGGCTGCGGCGTTCTGGATGAGTTGAAGGGGTTTAATGGCACAGGCAGGGAGCCCAGCCAACAGCGAGTTGCAGTAATCCAGATGGGAGATGACAAGTGCCTGGATTAGGACCTGCGCCGCTTCCTGTGTGAGGCAGGGTCGTACTCTGCGGATGTTGTAGAGCATGAACCTACAGGAATGGGCCACCGCCTTGATGTTGGTTGAGAACGACAGGGTGTTGTCCAGGATCACACCAAGGTTCTTAGCGCTCTGGGAGGAGGACACAATGGAGTTGTCAACCGTGATGGCGAGATCATGGAACGGGCAGTCCTTCCCCGGGAGGAAGAGCAGCTCCGTCTTGCCGAGGTTCAGCTTGAGGTGGTGATCCGTCATCCACACTGATATGTCTGCCAGACATGCAGAGATGCGATTCGCCACCTGGTCATCAGAAGGGGGAAAGGAGAAGATTAGTTGTGTGTCGTCTGCATAGCAATGATAGGAGAGACCATGTGAGGTTATGACAGAGCCAAGTGACTTGGTGTATAGCGAGAATAGGAGAGGGCCTAGCACAGAGCCCTGGGGGACACCAGTGGTGAGAGCGCGTGGTGAGGAGACAGATTCTCGCCACGCCACCTGGTAGGAGCGACCTGTCAGGTAGGACGCAATCCAAGCGTGGGCCGCGCCGGAGATGCCCAACTCGGAGAGGGTGGAGAGGAGGATCTGATGGTTCACAGTATCGAAGGCAGCCGATAGATCTAGAAGGATGAGAGCAGAGGAGAGAGAGTTAGCTTTAGCAGTGCGGAGCGCCTCCGTGATACAGAGGAGAGCAGTCTCAGTTGAATGACTAGTCTTGAAACCTGACTGATTTGGATCAAGAAGGTCATTCAGAGAGAGATAGCGGGAGAGCTGGCCAAGGATGTATACTTGGGTTTTACTATGGAGTTGTGAATGGGATGAGTCCTATTACCAATATGTGGGTTTGGGTTTTACTAGGGAGTTGTGAATGGGATGGGTCCTATTACCATTATATAGACATAGGTTTTACTAGGGAGTTGTGAATGGGATGGGTCCTATTACCAATATGTGAGTGTGGGTTTTACTAGGGAGATGTGGAAGGGATGGGTCCTATTACCAATATGTGGGTGTGGGTTTTACTAGGGAGTTGTGGATGGGATGGGTCCTAAATACAATATGTTGTCACTAGGGGCAATGGTGAGAGCTATTCCCATTATGTAGACTTGGGTTTTACTAGGGAGTTGTGGATGGGATTGGTCCTATTACCATTATGTAGACTTGGGTTTTACTAGGGAGTTGTGAATGGGATGGGTCCTATTCCCATTATGTAGTCTTGGGTTTTACTAGGGAGTTGCGAATGGGATGGGTCCTATTCCCATTATGTAGACTTGGGTTTTACTAGGGAGTTGTGGGTGGGATGGGTCCTATTCCCATTATGTAGACTTGGGTTTTACTAGGGAGTTGTGGGTGGGATGGGTCCTATTCCCATTATGTAGACTTGGGTTTTACTAGGGAGTTGTGAACGGGATGGCTCCAGCTAGCTCTGGCTCTGAGGATTGCGTGTTCATTCTCAGTGATAGGCACACATTTTTGCAACTTAGAAATTTGACGTTTGGAGCAACTTGGAGAAGTTTGCAGAAATTTGTAAAAATGTGTTATTCTGCAGTGAGACTGTGAGAGCTTTTTGGACAGTGAACTTGATTATGTCACAGTGGGATAGCTAAGCTCTCAGAGGTAGATGTGTCCCTGCCCCAACCTGAACCATTTGGGGATTAAACAAATGTGTTATTGAGAAACTGCCTACTTCTACTGACCTATTCATACTTTGTGTGTGTGTGTGATATTTTTAGAAATGGACATCCCAAAATGCCTTAACTCGAAAGAGTGTTTTCCTGATGGGCGTGGCTACACACACACACAAATGCACACACTATACACACACACAAATGCAGCTGCAGAACATAAGAGGTCAAAGGTTACATAGGGTCAAATGAACCTTACCTGCCTTTTCTGCCCTGGTGAAACACACACACTAATAATACACACCCTTCATAAAACACACATACTCCAGTCAGATATACTGTTCAGACTGAAACTTAAGGTTACTTGCATAACCCCGGTTCTCTGATATTATGAGGGAGAAATCTCACTAGTAGAGTATACCAGAATCAAAGTAGCTCGAAGAACCAATCATACTCATGTGCTGGAGACAGACGGGTCGAGTGGTGAATGAAGGCCCCTTACCTCTAAAGAGCCACCCGCCTGCCCTCTGATTATTCTCGAGCATGCCAAACTTTGTCACACTCTTGGGAGTAGGGGTATGTGGTGAGATGTCTCATAATATCAGAGAACCGGGGTTATGCAAGTAACCTTATTTTCTCTTTCAATTATTTGTTTCAACAGCTCAATGTGGCTCCCAGTTCCCACACGCTTTCCGAAGCCAGGTAGGTCTCAATATCATCACTCAGAGACACTGAGGACATTATGCGCCAATATCGTCACTCAGAGACACTGAGGACAGTATGCGCCAATGAGGATGCAGTGACGTCTAGCCGCATTGCAAATCTCCTGCAAGGAGATGCCTTTGAACAGTACCCAAGAGGTAGCCATACCTCTGGTGGAGTGAGCCGTTAAGACCCCGGAGGCTATAGATTCCACAATCCAATATGGTAACCGTTGACGAGAAAGGAGAGGTTCCCAGGACACAAAGGGTTTGTCGCTCATGCGCAAAGCTGTCATCCTATCCAAGTATACAGTTGAAGTCGGAAGTTTATATACACCTTAGCCAAATATATTTAAACTTAGTTTTTCACAATTCCTGACATTTCATCCTAGTAAAATGTCCTGTCTTAGGTCAGTTAGGATCACCACTTTATTTTAAGAATGTGAAATTTCAGAATAATAGTAGAGAGAATGATTTATTTCAGCTTTAATTTCTTTCATCACATTCCCAGTGGGTCAGTTTACATACACTCAATTAGTATTTGGTAGCAGTGCCTTTAAATTGTTTAACTTGGGTCAAATGTTTCGGGTAGCCTTCCACAAGCTTCCCACAATAAGTTGGGTGGATT
Organism: Oncorhynchus gorbuscha; assembly: GCF_021184085.1. Lineage (NCBI taxonomy): Eukaryota > Metazoa > Chordata > Actinopteri > Salmoniformes > Salmonidae > Oncorhynchus > Oncorhynchus gorbuscha. The sequence continues at coordinate 42,720,893 of NC_060180.1, read as the reverse complement.
TTGGCCCATTCCTCCTGAGAGAGCTGGTGTAACTGAGTCAGGTTTGTAGGCCTCCTTGCTCGCACACACTATTTTTGTGTTCTGCCCACACATTTTCTATAGGATTGAGGTTAGGGCTTTGTGATGGCTACTCCAATACCTTGACTTGTTGTCCTTAAGCGATTTTGCCACAACTTTGGAATTATGCTTGGGGTCATTGTCCATTTGGAAGACCCAATTGCGACCAAGCTTTAACTTCCTGACTAATGTCTTGAGATGTTGCTTCAATATATCCACACACTTTTCCTCCCTCATGAAGCCATCTATTTTGTTTACTGCACCAGTTCCTCCTGCAGCAAAGCACCCCCACAACATGATGCTGCCACCTCCGTGCTTCACGGTTGGAATGGTGTTCTTCGGCTTGCAAGCCTCCCCATTTTTCCTCCAAACGTAACAATGGTCATTATGGCCAAACAGTTCTATTTTGTTTTCATCAGACCAAAGGACATTTCTTCAAAAAGTACGAGCTTTGTCCTCATGTGCAGTTGCAAACCGTAGTCTGGCTTTTTTATGGCGGTTTTGGAGCAGTGGTTTCTTTCTTGCTGAGCGATATAGGACTCATTTTACTGTGGATATTGATACCTTTGTACCTGTTTCCTCCAGCATCTTCACAAGGTCCTTTGCTGATGTTGTGGGATTGATTTGAACTTTTTTTAATGTCCACCCTTTCCAGCGGCTCAAAGGGCTACTGTGAAATAGCCTCAGGCACAATAGACAAATCCCATGACAGGGTAAAAGGCTTGGGAAGGGGACACCTTTCATGAAAGGACATAACAAGGGGTGTTTTCCCACCGTATTCTTGTCCAAGCCTGTATCACAGGCAAAGATAGCAACTAGATAGTTTTCTTGTGATGCGAAGAGATCTATGGACACTTGACCGTATCTCTCCCAGATCTGATTCACCACTTGGGGAAGGAGTCTCCAGTACCTTAAATGGGAATTCCCTCTGGACAGTAAGTCTGCTCTTACGTTCAGTACGCTCGGGACATGAGTTGCGCATATGGACAGTAGGTATACTCTGCTCCACAGAAAGGTCCTGATGGATAGTCTCTGTAAGCGTAGGGACCAAGTCCCCCCCCCTGGCAGTTGATATATGCCACTTCAGTCTGTTTTGATCGAGGTCATTTATGTGAGCAATGCAGAGCTGTGGGGTCCATACTATGTTTTTTGCATTTCCCTCATTAACTGCATCCTAGTCCTTGAGTGACGCATCTGTCATTATCATTGTTGCCACAACCCCTAGGGGAGTGCCGAAATTAAGGGCTTATGTGAAAATAACCCGTCGCCATGACAAATAGAGCAAGAAAGCACGTTAGACGTAAGCATACAGCAATGAACTTCATCAGATAGCTGTTGAGGATCCGTAGGTCTATAATGGGGCCAACCCCTCTACCAACCCCGCCCTACCTGACGAGCTAAACACATTTTCCTCCCACTTTGAGCATAACGAAAACTGGGTCCAGGACTTCCTGACGGCCTGCCCCCAGGTCGTGAAGATAGGCAACATTACCTCCTCCACACTGATCCTCAACACGAGGGCCCCACAAGGGTGCGTCCTCAGTCCACTCGTGTACTCCCTGTATACCCACAACTGTGTGGCCTCACGCATTTCCAACTCCATCATCAAGTTTGCTGATGACACAACAGTAGTTGGCCTGATTATCAACAACGACGAGACAGCCTACAGAAAAGAGGTAGGCACTTTGACAGCGTAGTGCTAGGTCAACAACCTCCCCCTTGACGTCAACAAAACGAAGGAGCTGATTGTGGACTTCAGGAGGAACCAGGTTGGGGACGCCCCTATCCTCATCAAGAGAACTGCCATGGAGGCAGTCAAACACGTCAAGTTCCTCAGCGAACACATCTCTGATGAGCTGAAATGGTCAACCACACAGACTCCGTGGTGTAGAAGGCACGGCAGTTACTCTTCAATCTCAGGAGGCTGCAGAATTTCGGCCTGTCCCCGAGGACCTTCACAGTGTTCTGCACTAGCACCATCGAGAGCATACTGTCGGGCTGCATCACGGGCTGGTACGACAACTCCACTACTGAGGGTGGTACAATCAGCCGAACGCACCATTGGGTGCTCACTGCCTGCCCCCACCCCCAATGGACATTTCTCATACTTACACCCCCCCTCCCCACCCAATAGACATTTGTCATTGCTACAGTTGTCATTTGATTTTACATTGTCTCATTCACTACCCTTTTTTTTGACCAGCACTGTTGGAACTCAGTACCCTGCGATTACATCTGTGACCCTGTGCTTGTGATAAAACTCATCTAATAGATGTTTAGGAACCAGGAAGTACCGGGAGTAGAAACAGAGGTGGATCTCCACCGCTGATATGGATAGGGTTAACACTAACCCTTTTTTTAATACAGAGGAGATTTCCTGTTCTAGAATTAATGCCGAGTTGCCAGTCACTATTGATTACCAAATTTTGTTGAAAACGGGTGGTCAGAGCGAACTACAGTCTGTACCCCTTTCCCACAATGTAACAGATCCAGGGTCTGCACCAGATCCAGGGTCTGGACTGCTCATGCACACCAATTCCCCTGCTTTGTTGGTGAGTCGCCCACGGTCGATAGACCTTCGCTCACCTGAGGTGCCTGGAGCGCTCTCTGGTGGCGATGGAGAGTCTCCTTTTAATTACATTTTGGCTCTGTATCCTTGACATGATGCTTGACAGGAGTGTCAAGGAAATCTGCTTTCTCTCTGTCCATCAAGATGGACAGGTTGAGCCACAGGGCTCTCTCCCCAACCACTGCAAGGCTCAAAGCACGGCCACAGCCTTGAATGGTGCCCCTGGAGGCTCTGAGGTTGAAGTGTGTGATGGCACAGCTCTCATGCCAAAGGTCTGAGTTAGGAGATTGTGCATCTCCATCTAGTAGGTCAGGGACTTAACATTCCGCCCGTACAGAACATGCGGCAGACAAGTAGATATTTTGATAGATAGACACATAGAAGCGGTCCGTCTTACCAGGGATAAAATTGCCTGTCATTGACAAGGCACTGGGGTTGAGGTGGTTGGGCAGTGACGGCTCGACCACCGGTGGCTTGTCGAGGCCCAGCTCCTCCATGTCTTTGACATTCATGTTGACAGAAAGTCTGGTTTAGACCTTGCCAGTTAAAGATTTATCCTAATTGCACTTGGCTGCTGCTATACAAGCTGAGATGGCTGGGAGAAGTTGCTTGCCTGGTACGGTGAGAGGAGGGAGTTTCCTCCCTCCGTACCAGTCCCTCTCTGCGACGGGTTCGGGTCTGGTCGTGGCCTGTTAGCAGACGTCAATGAGCGAATATCTGTCATCCGCCATTAACGTGTGTTCGGCACCCAGGCAGATGACCCAAAGGTAGTGAGTGTCCTTGCCAGAAATGTTCACCCCATGTAGCCATAGGTGTGCCGGTACTGGGTTAGGGTTCTGGTTTGGTGCCCCCTGGACTGAGCTAGCAGGTTCCTAAGCTCCAAAAAACAGCTAATTTGAGAACAAAGTTCAACTCAACTAGCGTTTACCACTTGGGCTTGTAGCCTAGCTAGTTAGCACAGTGCTAGGAAACAGTTACTCAAAGGAAGCAAGTGCTACTTTGGTTTTGTGACGATTACAAGCGTGGCTCTCGACCAATAGGCAGTGACGCTAGGACGGTCGGTCTAGTTAACATCGGTAGTGGGTTAATCTAAACGAGAGGTCGAGCATTTTATATATTTTTTTGCTTTATTTAACTAGGCAAGTCAGTTAAAGAACAAATTCTTATTTACAATGACAGCCTACCTTAAGAGCACATTCTCATTTACAATGACAGCCTACCTTAAGAACACATTCTCATTTACAATGACAGCCTACCGGGGAACAGTGGGTTAACTGCCTTGTTCAGGGGTAGAACAAAATATTGTTACCTTGTCAGCTCAGGGATTCAATCCAGCAACCTTTTGGTTACTGGCCTAAAGCTCTAACCCAGGGCTGCCCAACCCTCTTCCTGGAGATCTACCGTCCTGTGGGTTTTCAGTCCAACCCTAATTTAACACACCTGATTCCCCTAATTACCTGTTTAATACCTTCTTAGGGCTAGGTCCCTTTTTTCTAGAAAAGCTTATTATTGTTACCATTTTTTATCGCAAGTTGACATTTGTCATGGGTCTTGCCCTGGAAGCAGAACTGAACGGCTCCTCTAGAGTTTAGATCAGAGCTGCTCAACCCTTTTCCTGGAGATCTACCGTCCTGTAGGTTTTTAGTCCAACCCTCTTCCTGAAGATCAACCGTCCTGTGGGTTTTCAGTCCAACCCTCTTCCTGGAGATCTACCGTCCTGTGGGTTTTCAGTCCAACCCTCTTCCTGGAGATCTACCGTCCTGTGGGTTTTCAGTCCAACCCTCTTCCCGGAGATCTAGCGTCCTGTGGGTTTTCAGTCCAACCATAATTTAACACACATGCTTCTACTAATTAGCTGCTTAACAAGACCTTAACTAGCTGAATTAGAAATGCTAAATTACGGTTGGAGTGAAAACGTGCAGGAAAGTAAATCTCCAGGAAGAGGGTTGGGCAGCCCTACTCTAACCACTAGGCTAATTCTACACTTCCAGATAGAAAAACAGTACGTAGGACAGCCTTATGGAGTGCTAGCTAAGTCAGCTAAGTCTCCACAGCTAGCCGTGTGACGCTAGCTACAAAAAGAGACAAAGGAAGAAAAGCGGTGAAGCAAATTGTTACACGAAGCGAAAAGTTTTCCTTTCGGTAAATTCACCCGACACAGACAAGAGCTGATAACCCTGTGCTGAGTGTCGTAACCTCAACAGCACATCTGTGAGGTAAACAGGTAAACAGGAAAACAGATGAAGTTGCTGAGGAGAGCTGAGTAGAACTGTGAGGAAGAGAAGGAGAATGATCAGAGGGCAGGTGAATGGCTCTTTGGTGTGAGGGGAGGGGCTTCATCATTCACCACTCGACCTGTCTGTCTCGGACAGACGTGTATAATTCTATCTTTAAGCTACTTACAACATTCTGGTGAATTCCACTAGTGAGATGTCGAAACGAATAATTGAACGAGAACCGCAACATATAAAACTGTATCTACTGTCCATTAGTTGTAACTCTCCATGGAAGATACTGGATTGATCTCTCGCTCTCTCTCTCGTTCTCTCTCTCTCGTTCTCACACACAGGATATACTGTACGATAAAGACACACACACTTCTTTTGTTTGAATCCAATCACCTACATATCACACGCATGCACACACACACACATTCTCAAACAAATATGCACAGACAGACACACACACACACACACTCACACACACACCACACTCACACACACCACACACCACACTCACACACCACACACACACCACACTCACACACACCACACTCACACACACCACTCACACGCCATGATACCGCCTATTTGTGTCTTCTCTTAAAATTGTGTTTTATTTAGCATAAATGTTGAAGCCAAGGGTACCCGGCTCCCATGGCAACCAAATTAAACTGAGAATCTCTTCAGAAAGCTGAAATTTAAATTATTCTGACCCTTTATGAAAAGACAAATGAAACCGCTGCACCGTGTATGCAGACTACTGTCCTTTGAAACAAAATGAGTTGGGATCCATATTAACAAAAACATGCCTGCTTTTACGTGTAAAACCATGAACAAAACATGAACATGTAAACATTATGCAGTTTGCATACAATAATACAATCATATTGCCTATCATTCAGTATATCAATATAATAATGTATCACATAACAAAACACATCTTTGAAACCAGCTCCAATATGTTTGTGTTTTCTCATAGCCCATTCCAATATGTTAGTGTTGTCTCATAGCCCATTCCAATATGTTAGTGTTTTCTCATAGCCCATTCCAATATGTTTGTGTTGTCTCATAGCCCATTCCAATATGTTTGTGTTTTCTGATAGCCCATTCCAATATGTTTATGTTTTCTCATAGCCCATTCCAATATGTTTGTGTTTTCTCATAGCCCATTCCAATATGTTTGTGTTTTCTCATAGCCCATTCCAATATGTTTGTGTTTTCTCATAGCCCATTCCAATATGTTTGTGTTTTCTCATAGCCCATTCCAATATGTTTGTGTTTTCTCATAGCCCATTCCAATATGTTTGTGTTTTCTCATAGCCCATTCCAATATGTTTGTGTTTTCTCATAGCCCATTCCAATATGTTTGTGTTGTCTCAGCCCATTCCAATATGTTTGTGTTTTCTCATGTTTATGTTTGTGTTTTCTCATAGCTCATTCCAATATGCCCATTCCAATATGTTTGTGTTTTCTCATAGCCCATTCCAATATGTTTGTGTTTTCTCATAGCCCATTCCAATATGTTTGTGTTTTCTCATAGCCCATTCCAATATGTTTGTGTTTTCTCATAGCCCATTCCAATATGTTTGTGTTTTCTCATAGCCCATTCCAATATGTTTGTGTTTTCTCATAGCCCATTCCAATATGTTTGTGTTGTCTCATAGCCCATTCCAATATGTTTGTGTTGTCTGATAGCCCATTCCCATATGTTTGTGTTTTCTCATAGCCCATTCCAATATGTTTGTGTTTTCTCATAGCCCATTCCAATATGTTTGTGTTTTCTCATAGCCCATTCCAATATGTTTGTGTTTTCTGATAGCCCATTCCAATATGTTTGTGTTTTCTCATAGCCCATTCCAATATGTTTGTGTTGTCTCATAGCCCATTCCAATATGTTTGTGTTGTCTCATAGCCCATTCCAATATGTTTGTGTTGTCTCATAGCCCATTCCAATATGTTTGTGTTGTCTGATAGCCCATTCCCATATGTTAGTGTTTTCTCGTAGCCCATTCCAATATGTTCCATCACAGAGCATTCGAGATCAAATATAATTAAATTGTATTTGGCACATGCGCCGAATACAACTGTATAGATAATTAGCTTTGAGACTAGTTCTGATCTGTTAAGTGATTATATACAGTATGTCAGGACTAAGGATAACAGGGCGGCAGGGTAGCCTAGTGGTTAGAGCGTTGGACTAGTAACCGGAGGGTTGCAAGTTCAAACCCCAGAGCTGACAAGGTATGAATCTGTCGTTCTGCCTCTGAACAGGCAGTTAACCCACAGTTCCTAGTGTGTCATTGAAAATAAGAATTTGTATTTAACTGACTTGCCTGGTTAGATAAAGTTTTTAAAAAAAACGTTTAAGTAACGCATAATATCACATGCTATATTGAAGCATGTTGATATATGATCATGTCTGATGATGGTATAGACCTCATAATGAACAGATTGTCTTTGATTAAACCATGTATGATGCTGTTACTGTTCATATCAGACTGTATAGATGGCTGGTGTTTTAAACTACATTCGAAAATGTGTAATTAGTCAAAATAATCTAAGAGTATTATGGTGATCTAAATAGTAGATACAAAATAAAAAGCTGTAACTGTCAAAAGTATTGCGCACTAATACCATACACAGACAAAGGGACATAGTGTAGCATGGCTTGCCTCCTGTACTGTTGGTGTTAATATCTGAGGATAGACAGTGTATTAGTAGGGTTGTGTTTGGCTGAAGTGTGATTACTTGGCTCCTATACTGTTGGTGTTAATATCTGAGGACAGACAGTGTATTAGTAGGGTTGTGTTTGGCTGAAGTGTGATTACTTGGCTCCTATACTGTTGGTGTTAATATCTGAGGATAGTCAGTGTATTAGGAGGGTTGTGTTTGGCTGAAGTGTGATTACTTGGCTCCTATACTGTTGGTGTTAATATCGGAGGATAGATAGTGTATTAGGAGGGTTGTGTTTGGCTGAAGTGTGATTACTTGGCTCCTATACTGTTGGTGTTAATATCTGAGGATAGATAGTGTATTAGGAGGGTTGTGTTTGGCTGAAGTGTGATTACTTGGCTCCTATACTGTTGGCGTTAATATCTGAGGATAGATAGTGTATTAGGAGGGTTGTGTTTGGCTGAAGTGTGATTACTTGGCTCCTATACTGTTGGTGTTAATATCGGAGGATAGTCAGTGTATTAGGAGGGTTGTGTTTGGCTGAAGTGTGATTACTTGGCTCTTATACTGTTGGTGTTAATATCTGAGGATAGATAGTGTATTAGGAGGGTTGTGTTTGGCTGAAGTGTGATTACTTGGCTCCTATACTGTTGGTGTTAATATCGGAGGATAGACAGTGTATTAGGAGGGCTGTGTTTGGCTGAAGTGTGATTACTTGGCTCCTATACTGTTGGTGTTAATATCTGAGGATAGACAGTGTATTAGGAGGGTTGTGTTTGGCTGAAGTGTGATTACTTAAGGACTGGTCCTAGAAGTGTGGACATGATCCATTTGTAGCCCCGCCGGTAGAGAGGATGTTGGGTAAACAGGTCAAGGGTCATTCTCTTGTCCAATGAGCAGATGAGTGGAAGAAGATAGGGGTAAGAGGTCTCTCTCTCTCCTCCACTCCTCCTCCCTCTGTTCCCTCACACACACACACACACACACACACACACACACGCACACACACACACACACACACACACACACACACACACACGCACGCACACACACAGCACAAACTGCGGATCTATTTTATTGATTGACTCCTGTGCCTTCTTGACTGCCCAGTGGAGGAGGAAGGGCAGGGCTCTAATGAATACCTCCACCACGTGCCCCCTACGTCAAGCCCTACTCCCCCACCTTCATTAACTTTCTGTGTGTGTGTTCTCTGCCTGCGCCTCCTCTTCAATTTCCTCCCTTTCTCCATAACTAGCTTTTATTCAAGCCTTTTACACTGGAAATACTTGTTTGTACTGCACTTTCTCTCTTCCTTTCTCTCTCCATCTTTGTGTGAGGTGCCCGTGTGTAGGTCATGCATAGCAAATCCATGAATCCTCAGTCGTCCAGTACGTACTGTATGTGTCAATCAAATAATTGATTTAAAGACGAGGCAATCCAGGTAGTTTATTACAGATCAGACGATCCCTCCTCACACACGGAACCTCTAGTATTCAGTAACTTTGCCAAGGTGTACTTGACAAAGAGGGGTCCGAGGATGACTACAGGACAGAAATAACACACTTCACGGATGTTGCAAGGAACACAGACACATTCTTAACGAAAAATAAAACAAGGACTGCAAACACACAGCAGATATACAAAAAGTGACAACAACGGCTGTATTTAATGAGGAGATGAAATAAATATTAGGTCAGTAAAAGAATAACGACCATCCTTTGTTCAGAGTGCTCTCACTTTCTCTTTCCAAGCTACAATCAGCGTCGAAAATAAAAACCTACTACACAAAACTGTCAAATCAGTGGAGTTACTCCGAAGAACAAGGATGTTCTTTGAGTGGTGAGGGCAGGAGCGACAATTACCACCGACCTGACACACCCTCTCAACCATGGGAAACCTGCTCCTGCTCAACTCCCCCCATATTTACGAACTGAATTCCAAACTGTATCCACATGTGCTGTCTGCTGTAGTTATTGCTGGTGATTTATGTACTGTATGTCTACCGCCCCCACAATACTATGGCATTGGTCGAAGCTCAATATTAAATTCCTGCCATCATATTCTTTATACATTTAACCAGGCAAGTCAGTCAAATTCTTATTTACAATGACGGCCTACCTCAGCCAAACCCGGACGACACTGGGCAAATTGTGTGTCGCCCTATGAGACTCCCAATCACAGCCAGATGTGATACAGCCTGGATTCAGGGACTGTAGTGACGCCTCTTGCACTGAGATGGAGTGCCTTAGACCCCTGCGCCACTCGGAAGCCCATATCTAAGCCAATATAACACCAACGTCAATGAAAATTTGCGAACAAACATGATTGCAGCTACACAACACACCTCTCGTCATGAGCCGTCCAGTCATTACCGAGAACCACATACCGGATTCATTTTTAACCGAGTCATTAGCAATTGAGTTTTCAGAGTTTTTCTGCACCCACCAATCTCAAATTCTAGACATCCAATTAAACGAAACTATAGCGTCCATAAAGTGACCATTGGAGAAAACAAAATGCAGATTAACAAATTGCAGATTGCAGATTATAATTTATCCCTCTCACATGCTCAATTCTGTCCATTTAGAAACAATTATGTGTTACCTTTTTGTAGCTTTTCTGACAACTCTAACATCTTTTCAGCCGAATCTCAAAGTTCTAAAACCGTGACCAGCACCTCAGTTGCTGAGCAACAGCTAGCTAGTAGCAGGCTAGCAGCTGTATTTAGCTAGCTAACACCAGTCGGATGAGAAGCAAGCTACAATCAAAGGAAGCTTTGCTAACTATTATTTTCACATGGCTGAAGTCATCTTTGTAAACTTAATCAGAGCACAAACAAATAAGGTTGCGAGTTATAGCCAGTTAGCTAGCCAACTAGCCAGTAGCTACAAGCCAATGAGACTGTAACATATATGTACAGGTCATGAACCACAACTCAATGTTAATATATCTAGTTAGCTACATTCTTCCATAAAGGATAGCGATCTAGCTAAGTACAGTTCCTAGTCAACACCAAACTTTGGAAACCTTAAGGAAACTGTCACATGTCTAACTTATAATACATGCAATGGGCATTGCTCATCTAGCAACTACGGCATGATACAGTCAAACTGTCTCTATAGCTACATCTGTAGCCAGATGTGTGTCAGCACAAACAGCTGCTAGCTAGCTTACATTTCCTCAACCAGCCTCACGCAACTGTAGCTGATAAAACGAATTGTCTTGCATAGAAACAGTTAGCTATGTTGAATCTAAACCATGCCATTGCACATGCAAGTAGCGCATTGGCTGTGTATTGCAGTAAGTGTACACATGCTAGCTAGATACTTAGCTATATCAACACACAAGACAGACACACCACTGTTCCTGCATCCAAAACAAATTCCATCCCTTACAGTGGCTTGCGAAAGTATTTACCCACCTTGGATTTTTACCTATTATTTGCCTTAAAATTGTTTTTTTGGGGCGTTTGTATCATTTCATTTACACAACATGCCTTCCACTTTGAAGATGTAAAAAATATATGTTTTTGTGAGACAAACAAAAACATAAGACAAAGAAACCAACCTCCCCCCCCAAAGTCAATACTTTGTAGAGCCACCTTTTGCAGCAATCACAGCTGCAAGTCTCTTGGGTTATGTCTCTATAAGTTTGGCACATCTAGACACTGGGATTTATTTCCTTTCTTCAAGGCAAAACTGCTCCAGCTCCTTCAAGTTGGATGGTGTACAACAATCTTTAAGTCATACCACATATTCTCAATTGGATTGAGGTCTGGGCTTTGACTAGGCCATTCCAAGACATTTAAATGTTTCCCCTTAAACCACTCGATTGTTGCTTTAGCAGTATGCTTAGGGTCATTGTTCTGCTGGAAGGTGAACCTCCGTCACAGACTCAAATCTCTGGAAGACTGAAACAGGTTTCCCTCACGAATTTCCCTGTATTTAACTCCATCCATCATTCCATCATTCAATTCTGACCAGTTTCTCAGTTCCTGCCGGTGAAAAACATGTTGGGTTTGTGCCAGACATAGCATTTTCCTTGATGGCCAAAATGCTCAATTTTAGTCTTCTGACCAGAGTACCTCCTTTGGTTGTGTAGTCTACCACATGCCTTTTGGCGCACACCAAATGTTTGCTAATTTTTTCTTTAAGCCATGGGTTGTACGGCTTACAGTTGTCCTATGGACAGATACTCCAATCTCTGCTGTGGCGCTTTGCAGATCCTTCAGGGTTATCTTTGGTCTCTTTGTTGCCTGTCTGATTGATGCCCCCCTTGCCTGGTCAGTGAGTTTTGGTGGACGGTCCTCTCTTGGCAGGTTTGTTGTGGTGCCATATTATTTCCATTTTTTAATCATTCATTTAATGGTGCTCTGTGGGATGTTCAAAGTTTCTGATATAATTTTATAACCCAAAACCTGTTTGGAGAGCTCCTTGGTCTTCATGGTGCCGCTTGCTTGGTGGTGCTCTTTGCTTAGTGGTGTTGCAGACTCTGGGGCCTTTCAGAACAGGTGTATATATACTGAGATCATGTGACAGATCATGTGACACGTAGATTGTACACAGGTGGACTTCATTTAACTAATTATGTGACTTCTGAAGGTAATTGGTTGCACCAGATCTTATTTAGGGGCTTCATCGCAAAGGGGGTGAATACATATGCACCCACCACTTTTCCATTTTTAATATTTTTTACTTTTTGAAACAAGTATTTTTTTTTTTTCACTTCAACAATTTGGACTATGTTGTGTATGTTCCTTACATGAAATCCAAATAAAAATCTATTTAAATTACAGGTTGTAATGCAACAAAATAGGAAAAAAACCAAGGGGGGATGAATACTTTTGCAAGGGCACTGTACCTTATGATGCATTAATTCAGCATAATAATTACAACTCCCTCCTCTGTCAATGCAATTTCATTCATACCATTTTCATAAACATTTGCGCTGACTGATCAACAGTGTCATGTTATTTTTCAGCGTTCCCAAAAATCTGAACCCAGTAAGCAAAATTACTTTTAAAATACCTATTTTCCAGGTGTTGAAGTTATGTTAATTTTAGGTTCTGTATTAAAGGTGAAAATATGGACGTAAAATATATGTATTTTCCTGATGTTGAAAATCCACATATTCTGGACTTTAAAACCCGGTTTATTTTCAGTTCTGAATGAATATTGAAAATACTTTCTCTACTTGTTTTTACTGTACTGCAATGTCTTGTACTCTGCTGTGCAAACTGCAGTTTTTCTAAAAGATCTCCCTGGGATCTCCCTGGGCATTTAGCAATTTTGCTGAAGCTCTGAACTAGCTATTCATTGTTTTCATTTAGCAGACACTCTTATCCAGAACAGTTATTGCATTCATCTTAAGATTGCTATGTGAGATTCAAGAGCTTGAGGATTAGTTCACAGGTTTATTCAGGTGTGCTAGCACGGGAATAAATCAAATCAGATGTATTTATATAGCCCTTCGTACATCAGCTGACATCTCAAAGTGCTGTACAGAAACCCAGCCTAAAACCCCAAACAGCAAGCAATGCAGGTGTAGAAGCACGGTGGCTAGGAAAAACTCCCTAGAAAGGCCAAAACCTAGGAAGAAACCTAGAGAGGAACCAGGCTATGTGGGGTGGCCAGTCCTCTTCTGGCTGTGCCGGGTGGAGATTATAACAGAACATGGCCCATATGTTCAAATGTTCATAAATGACCAGCATGGTCGATTAATAATAAGGCAGAACAGTTGAAACTGGAGCAGCAGCATGGCCAGGTGGACTGGGGACAGCAAGGAGTCATCATGTCAGGTCGTCCTGGGGAATGTTCCTAGGGCTCAGGTCCTCCGAGAGAGAGAAAGAAAGAGAGAAGGAGATTATTAGAGAACGCACACTTAGATTCACACAGGACACTGAATAAGACAGGAGAAGTACTCCAGATATAACATACTGACCCTAGCCCCCGACACATAAACTACTGCAGCATAAATACTGGAGGCTGAGACAGGAGGGGTCAGGAGACACTGTGTCCCCATCCGAGGACACCCCCGGACAGGGCCAAACAGGAAGGATATAACCCCACCCACTTTGCCAAAGCACAGCACCCACACCACCATAAATCAATTACATGGAACGGCCTGGGGTCCCCATGGAGAGGTTTGACAACCTCTACTCTACTGTAGTGTACTGTACTGTCCAAACACGACCGAACCAAATTTAAACCAAACAAAGACGTCTATGTTCGGGCCAAATCAATGACAGTCTGGATCGGATCAAATCGAAACCAAACATAGACGTCTATTATTGGTTCAGATTTGGTCCAGACCGGACCAGAAATTAACATCTGTGGACGAGATTCCCTAAAAACATGCCACCTCCATATCGCTATAACTTTTTCATAGGAGGTTAAAAGAACTTACGCAGCAGGTTAGGAGAATTTACTTAGCAGTTCAGGAGAATTAAGGTTAAGGTTAGGAAAAGGGTTAGGGTTAGCAAAAATGCGTGTTTTTAGGGACTGCCGTCCGTGGATGTTGAAATCAAAGGCCGTTTCGGACCAAACTAAGACGTCTGGCCAGGACATAAAAAGGTTGTCCAAAAGACATCAGCATAGGTCCCTTTAGTGGGAAGTAGCAATCAACAAGTGAAAAAACTGGGGGAACTCCACCATATTTTTGTTCAGATTTCTTTGCAAATGCTCAGCCAAAAGCAGGCAGACAGGCATTAAGGCATTACTGTTCGATTGAATGTTAGAACTGGAAAAACGAGTGACCTAAGTGACTTTGAGTGTGGTATGATCTCAAAAATGGCCACACTCCTGGGATTTTCACGCACGATTGTGTCTTGGGTTTTCCGAGAATAGTGCGACAAACAAAAAACATCCAGTCAGTGGCAGTCCTGTGGGTGAAAACAGCTAGTTGATGAGAGAGGTCGAAGGAGAATGGCAAAATCGGGCAAGCTAACAGGTGGGCCACAAACAGACAAAAAACGACGCAGAACAACAGTGGTGTGCAGGACGGCATCTCAGAATGCATAACTCGTCGATCCTTGTCACGGATGGGCTGTTGCAGCAAACGACCACACCGGGTTCCACTCCTATCAGCTACAATCAAGAAGAAGCGGCTCCGGTGGGCACGCGGTCGCCAACACTGGACAATTGAGGAGTGGAAAAACATGGCCTGGTCCAACGAATCCCGGTTCCTGTTGTGTCATATTGATGGCAGAGTCAGGATTTGGCAGCATGACTCCATGGCCCCATCCTGCCTGGTGTCAATGGTACAGGCTGGTGGCGGTGGTGTCCTGGTGTGGGGAATGCTTTCCTGGCACACGTCCCTTAACACCACTGAGCACCACAGTGTATCTGAACATTGTTGCTGACCGAACACAATAGAGTGTCATTGGGAGGAGATGGAATGGGCTGTTTGTAGCATGAATGTACCGCCATCCAATCTGCAGCAACTGGGTGATGCCATCGTGTGGATCAACAGGGCTCCCGAGTGGTGCAGCGGTCTAAGGCACTGCATCTCAGTGCAAGGGGCGTCACTACAGTCCCTGGTTTGATTCCAGGTTGTATCACATCTGGCTGTGATTGGGAGTCCCATAGGGCGGCGCACAATTGGCTCAGCGTCATCCGGGTTTGACCGGGGTAGGCCGTCATTTTAAATAAGAATTTGATCTGAACTGATTTGCCTAGTTAAATAAAATAAAAAATATAGATGGGTGTACCTAATAAATTGAGCATATTGGCCTATGTTAGAGGTCTTCAAAGGTACAACATACCCGAAATGCCGAGATCCGGACCCGAACGGGTTCGGGACCTAAATTCTGACTTTTGTCTCGGATCTGTGTCGGGGCTGATATCATTGCCAGAGGTCTTGGGTATGTGCAATTAAAATGAATTTACAGACTGAACCCAATTGGACCTGTCCTCTGTTAATGTACTTGTGGGATGAGAACTGCGTGAGCTTGGTATTTGTGTCAGCCAATTGCAACTCAATAAAATGCATAGCTTTATGTCTGGTTCCAGCTGGAGATCTTCACGTGTCCGGAAAGTTACAAAATCCCACCCATCCGAGGGAAACTAGAGCCGTTCTGTATAGACCTGGTAGGATCCAGACATGGTCCGATCCAAGTGAGGGAAGCAGCAGAAAAGTCCTTTTTTAGGCTACTTTATTAACCGGAGCTGATAAAGATGAGAGGAGGGAGGGAGGTGCCACTCTAGTAGAACCGTTCTGTATAGACCTGGTAGGATCCAGACCTGGTCCGATCCAAGTGATTGAAGAAGCAGAAAAGTCCTTTTTTAGGCTACTTTATTAACCGGAGCTGATAAAGGTGAGAGGAGAGAGGGAGGTCCCGCTCTAGTAGAACCGTTCTGTATAGACCTGGTAGGATCCAAACCTGGTCCGATCCAAGTGAGGGAAGAAGCAGAAAAGTCCTCTTTTAGGTGACTTTATTAACCGGAGATGATAAAGTGTGAGAGGGGGGAGAGAGGTGCCGCTCTAGCAGGTGGGGGAGGGGCCATATTGTGAGAGACTCACAAGGGGAGCAGGAGGGGAGAGGGAGAAAGACAAATCAACCAATCGCGCTATACTAGACTAATAGATGCCATAGTAGACTAATAGATGCCATAGCTAGGTTATTTATCATCAAATATGATTATGTAGTACCTGTCATGGACTGTATCAAACCAGGAGAAGCTAGTTAAGCTAGCAATCATTAGTTAGCAATCATTAGTTAGCTAGGCTTTGTTGGTAATAGCTGCAATATAGGCCTAAGCCTGAAAGTAATTTTTGTTTTTGAAAATGTCATTCTGTTGAGCCATTTTTGTTGGCCAAAGTTCCAGCTGTAATGTTGTGTTTGCCACAATATAATATAATTACTGGTAGGAAAAGGAAAAATCAAAGAGGGTAATATGCTAAACTAAATTTAATTCCGCGATATAATAATCTGTTCCTATTTTTCCTGTAAACAATTACTTGACTTACTTTTGATATTACCCTAAGTAAGATACAGTGCCTTCACCAAGTATCCATACCCCTAGACTTATTCCACATTTGGTTGTGGTACAGCCTGAATTCAAAATGGATTACATATGTTGTTTTTTCTCACCCATCTACTCACAGTACCCCATAATTTTTTTTATTATTTTTTATTTATTTCACCTTTATTTAACCAGGTAGGCAAGTTGAGAACAAGTTCTCATTTACAATTGCGACCTGGCCAAGATAAAGCAAAGCAGTTCGACACATACAACGACACAGAGTTACACATGGAGTAAAACAAACATACAGTCAATAATACAGTATAAACAAGTCTATATACGATGTGAGAAAATGAGGTGAGATAAGGGAGGTAAAGGCAAAAAAGGCCATGGTGGCAAAGTAAATACAATATAGCAAGTAAAACACTGGAATGGTAGATTTGCAATGGAAGAATGTGCAAAGTAGAAATAAAAATAATGGGGTGCAAAGGAGCAAAATAAATAAATAAATGAAATACAGTAGGGAAAGAGGTAGTTGTTTGGGCTAAATTACAGGTGGGCTATGTACAGGTGCAGTAATATGTGAGCTGCTCTGACAGTTGGTGCTTAAAGCTAGTGGGGGAGATAAGTGTTTCCAGTTTCAGAGATTTTTGTAGTTCGTTCCAGTCATTGGCAGCAGAGAACTGGAAGGAGAGGCGGCCAAAGAAATAATTGGTTTTGGGGGTGACTAGAGAGATATACCTGCTGGAGCGTGTGCTACAGGTGGGAGATGCTATGGTGACCAGCGAGCTGAGATAAGGGGGGACTTTATCTAGCAGGGTCTTGTAGATGACATGGAGCCAGTGGGTTTGGCGACGAGTATGAAGCGAGGGCCAGCCAACGAGAGCTTACAGGTCGCAATGGTGGGTAGTACATGGGGCTTTGGTGACAAAACGGATTGCACTGTGATAGACTGCATCCATTTTGTTGAGTAGGGTATTGGAGGCTATTTTGTAAATGACATCGCCAAAGTCGAGGATTGGTAGGATGGTCAGTTTTACAAGGGTATGTTTGGCAGCATGAGTGAAGGATGCTTTGTTGCGAAATAGGAAGCCAATTCTAGATTTAACTTTGGATTGGAGATGTTTGATATGGGTCTGGAAGGAGAGTTTACAGTCTAACCAGACACCTAAGTATTTGTAGTTGTCCACGTATTTTAAGTCAGAGCCGTCCAGAGTAGTGATGTTGGACAGGCGGGCAGGTGCAGGTAGCGATCGGTTGAAGAGCATGCATTTAGTTTTATTTGTATTTAAGAGCAATTGGAGGCCACGGAAGGAGAGTTGTATGGCATTGAAGCTTGCCTGGAGGGTTGTTCACACAGTGTCCAAAGAAGGGCCAGAAGTATACAGAATGGTGTCGTCTGCGTAGAGATGGATCAGAGACTCACCAGCAGCAAGAGTGACCTCATTGATGTATACAGAGAAGAGAGTCGGTCCAAGAATTGAACCCTGTGGCACCCCCATAGAGACTGCAGGTCCCGACAGCAGACCCTCCGATTTGACACACTGAACTCTATCAGAGAAGTAGTTGGTGAACCAGGCGAGGCAATCATTTGAGAAACCAAGGCTGTCGAGTCTGCCGATGAGGATGTGGTGATTGACAGAGTCGAAAGCCATGGCCAGATCAATGAATACGGCTGCACAGTAATGTTTCTTATCGATGCCGGTTAAGATATCTTTTAGGACCTTGAGCGTGGCTGAGGTGTACCCATGACCAGCTCTGAAACCAGATTGCATAGCAGAGAATTCGAAATGGTCGGTAATCTGTTTGTTGACTTGGCTTTCGAAGACCTTAGAAAGGCATGGTAGGATAGATATAGGTCTGTAGCAGTTTGGGTCAAGAGTGTCCCCCCCTTTGAAGAAGGGGATGACCGCAGCTGCTTTCCAATCTTTGGGAATCTCAGACGACACGAAAGAGAGGCTGAAAAGCCTAGTAATAGGGGTGGCAACAATGTTGGCAGATCATTTTAGAAAGAAAGGGTCCAGATTGTCTAGCCCGGCTGATTTGTAGAGGTCCAGATTTTGCAGCTCTTTCAGAACATCAGCTGAATGGATTTGGAAGAAGGAGAAATGGGGAAGGCTTGGGCGAGTTGCTGTGGGGGGTGCAGTGCTGTTGACCGGGGTAGGAGTAGCCAGGTGGAAAGCATGGCCAGCCGTAGAAAAATGCTTCTTGAAATTCTCAATTATGGTGGATTTATCAGTGGTGACAGTGTTTCCTATCTTCAGTGCAGTGGGCAGCTGGGAGGAGGTGTTCTTATTCTCCATGGACTTTACAGTGTCCCAGAACTCTTTTGAGTTAGTGTTGCAGGAAGCAAATTTCTGCTTGAAAAAGCTAGCCTTGGCTTTTCTGCCTGTGTATAATGGTTTCTAGCTTCCCTGAACAGCTGCATATCACGGGGGCTGTTCGATGCTAATGCAGAACGCCATAGGATGTTTTTGTGTTGGTTATGGGCAGTCAGGTCTGGGGAGAACCAAGGGCTATATCTGTTCCTGGTTCTAAATTTCTTGAATGGGGCATGTTTATTTCAGATGGTTAGGAAGGCATTTAAAAAAAAATACCCAGGCATCCTCTACTGACGGGATGAGATCAGTATCCTTCCAGGATATCCCGGCCAGGTCGATTAGAAAGGCCTGCTCGCTGAAGTGTTTCAGGGAGCGTTTGACAGTGATGAGTGGAGGTCGTTTGACCGCTGACCCATTACGGATGCAGGCAATGAGGCAGTGATCGTTGAGATCTTGGTTGAAGACAGCAGAGGTGTATTTAGAGGGCAAGTTGGTTAGGATGATATCTATGAGGGTGCCAGTGTTTAAGGCTTTGGGGAGGTATCTGGTAGGTTCATTGATAATTTGTGTGAGATTGAGGGCATCAAGTTTAGATTGTAGGATGGCTGGGGTGTTAAGCATGTTCCAGTTTAGGTCGCCTAGCAGCACGAGCTCTGAGGATAGATGGGGGGCAATCAGTTCACATATGGTGTCCAGAGCACAGCTGGGGGCAGAGGGTGGTCTATAGCAGGCGGCAACGGTGAGAGACTTGTTTTTAGAGATGTGGATTTTTAAAAGTAGAAGTTCAAATTGTTTGGGTACAGACCTGGATAGTAGGACAGAACTCTGCAGGCTATCTTTGCAGTAGATTGCAACACCGCCCCCTTTGACAGTTCTATCTTGTCTGAAAATGTTGTAGTTTGGGATTAAAATTTCAGAATTTTTGGTAGTCTTCCTAAGCCAGGATTCAGACACAGCTAGAACATCCGGGTTGGCAGAGTGTGCTAAAGCAGTGAATAGAACAAACGTAGGGAGGAGGCTTCTAATGTTAACATGCATGAAACCTAGGCTATTACGGTTACAGAAGTCGTCAAAAGAGAGCGCCTGGGGAACAGGAGTGGAGCTAGGCACTGCAGGGCCTGGATTCATATCTACATCGCCAGAGGAACAGAGGAGGAGTAGAATAAGGGTACGGCTAAAAGCAATAAGAATTGGTCGGCTAGAACATCTGGAACAGAGAGTAAAAGGAGGTTTCTGGGGGCGATAAAATAGCATCAAGGTATAATGTACAGACAAAGGTATGGTAGGATGTGAATACAGTGGAGGTAAACCTAGGTATTGAGTGATGAAGAGAGAGATATTGTCTCTAGAAACATCATTGAAACCAGGAGATGTCATTGCATGTGTGGGTGGTGGAACTAATAGGTTGGATAAGGTATAGTGAGCAGGACTAGAGGCTCTCCAGTGAAATAAGCCAATAAACACTAACCAGAACAGCAATGGACAAGGCATATTGCCATTAAGGAGAGGCATGCTTAGTCGAGTGATCAAAAGGGTCCAGTGAGTAGAGAGGTTGGTTGGGGGTCACGGCGATTTAGACAGCTAGCCAGGCCATCGGTAGCAAGCTAGCATAGGATGGAGGTCTGTTATTAGCCACCTCTTGCGTTCCGTCAGTAGATTAGTGCGGTTCTGTGTGGTAGAGGGGATTAATCCAAATCACACAACAACAACAAAAAAAACAATAGATATAGATATAGAGGCCCAAGAAAAATTTTAAATAATAATAATACTAATAACACAAATAAATAAATAAATTGTCCGATTGTTTATTCAGATAGCAGCCGAAAAGACAACTAACGGTTAGCTGGCCGCAGATGGGCGTTCAGGTAACGTCGCGACGGAGGAGCCAGCCGGATAACTCCTTCGGGTAGATAACGTCGGCAGTCCAGTTGTGAAGGCCTGGTGGGGTACCGCGTAGGCAGTAAAACGGGTCCGGATAGGTGATTGTAGCCCAGGAGTGATTGATGGAACTCTTCAGCTGGCTAGCTCCAGAATAATTGATGTTTGCTCCGGTTATTACTGCATTGTCGGAACTAGAACAAGCATTTCGCTACACTCGCATTAACATCTGCTAACCATGTATATGTGACAAATAAAATTTGATTTGATTAGATTTGATTTTTGAATCGACGAAAGCCGATAGTCACATGGATAGCAGCTAGCTAGCTGCGAGATCCAGGTATGAATGTCCAGAGTTAGCGGTTGAAATCCAGGGACATGGAGAGAGAAATTGGTCCGGTATGTTCCGTTCCGAGCCGCGCTGCGCCGTACAAAACTGGCGATAGATGTTCGAGCTAAAGGATAGCTGATGACTACAAACCGTGGTTAGCTGAATACTAACAATTAGCCAGTAAAGAAGCTAACTAGCTTCTGATTAGCTTCTGGATTAGCTTCTGGCTAGCTTCTGGCTAGCTCCTGGCTAGCTTCTTGGAGGATTACAGATTTGAGGTAAATAATACTTTTTTTAAATATAAATTGGTGAGGCGGGTTGCAGGAGAGTGTTTTGAAGATGAGTTTATGGGAAATTTAAAAATATATATAAAAAGGTATGTGAAAAAAGTTGTAAATATATATATATATACGGGACACGACAAGACGAGGACAAAAGACGTCTGAACTGCTATGCCATCTTGTAATGACAAAGTGAAAACATGTTTTTAGAAATTATTGCAAATGTATTGCAAATGAAATACAGATATCTCATTTACGTAAGTATTCACACCCATGGTGAAATCCCTGAACAGTTTCCTTCCTCTCCGTCAACTGAGTTATGAAGGACGCCTGTATCTTTGTAGTGACTAGGTGTATTAATACACCATCCAAAGTGTAATTAATAACTTCAACATGCTCAAAGGAATATTCAACGTCTGCTTTTTTTACCCATCTACCAATAGGGGCCCTTCTTTGCGAGGCTTTGGAAAACCTTCCTGGTTTTGTCATTGAATCTGCGTTCTGAAATTCACTGCTTGACTGAGGGACCTTACAGATAATTACATGTGTGGGATACAAAGATGTTCAAAAATCATGTTAAACACTATTCTTGCACATAAGGGGAGTCCATGCCACTTATTATGTGACTTGTTAATGTTTACTCCTGAACTTATTATGTTACTTGTTAATGTTTACTCCTGAACTTATTATGTGACTTGTTAATGTTTACTCCTGAACTTATTATGTTACTTGTTAATGTTTACTCCTGAACTTATTATGTGACTTGTTAATGTTTACTCCTGAACTTATGTGACTTGTTAATATTTACTCCTGAACTTATGTGACTTGTTAATATTTACTCCTGAACTTATGTGACTTGTTAATATTTACTCCTGAACTTATGTGACTTGTTAATGTTTACTCCTGAACTTATGTGACTTGTTAATGTTTACTCCTGAACTTATGTGACTTGTTAATATTTACTCCTGAACTTATTTCGGCCATAACACAATGGTTTAATACTTATTTACTTTTCATTTTAAACTCATTTGTAAAAATGTCCAAAAACATAATTCTACTTTGACATTATTATTGTTGTATTAGGGCAGTGACAAAAAAATCTAAATGTAATACATTTGAATTCAGGCTGTAACACACAAAAACAAAAATGTCAAGGGGAGTGAATTATTTCTGAATGTACTGCACTGTAAAGCAACATTTGTGAAGGTTTGGTAGAGCTATCATTAGGCTTAGCTACTGCAGGCCTATGAAGCCAGTGCCCTGACAGTTATGAAGGTTTGGTAGAGCTATCATTAGGCTTAGCTACTGCAGGCCTATGAAGCCAGTGCCCTGACAGTTGTGAAGGTTTGGTAGAGCTATCATTAGGCTTAGCTACTGCAGGCCTATGAAGCCAGTGCCCTGACAGTTGTGAAGGTTTGGTAGAGCTATCATTAGGCTTAGCTACTGCAGGCCTATGAAGCCAGTGCCCTGACAGTTGTGAAGGTTTGGTAGAGCTATCATTAGGCTTAGCTACTGCAGGCCTATGAAGCCAGTGCCCTGACAGTTGTGAAGGTTTGGTAGAGCTATCATTAGGCTTAGCTACTGCAGGCCTATGAAGCCAGTGCCCTGCCAGTTGTGAAGGTTTGGTAGAGCTATCATTAGGCTTAGCTACCGCAGGCCTATGAAGCCAGTGCCCTGACAGTTGTGAAGGTTTGGTAGAGCTATCATTAGGCTTAGCTACGGCAGGCCTATGAAGCCAGTGCCCTGACAGTTGTGAAGGTTTGGTAGAGCTATCATTAGGGTTAGCTACCGCAGGCCTATGAAGCCAGTGCCCTGACAGTTGTGAAGGTTTGGTAGAGCTATCATTAGGGTTAGCTACCGCAGGCCTATGAAGCCAGTGCCCTGACAGTTGTGAAGGTTTGGTAGAGCTATCATTAGGGTTAGCTACCGCAGGCCTATGAAGCCAGTGCCCTGACAGTTGTGAAGGTTTGGTAGAGCTATCATTAGGGTTAGCTACCGCAGGCCTATGAAGCCAGTGCCCTGACAGTTGTGAAGGTTTGGTAGAGCTATCATTAGGCTTAGCTACTGCAGGCCTATGAAGCCAGTGCCCTGACAGTTGTGAAAGTTTGGTAGAGCTATCATTAGGCTTAGCTACTGCAGGCCTATGAAGCCAGTGCCCTGACAGTTGTGAAAGTTTGGTAGAGCTATCATTAGGCTTAGCTACTGCAGGCCTATGAAGCCAGTGCCCTGACAGTTGTGAAAGTTTGGTAGAGCTATCATTAGGCTTAGCTACTGCAGGCCTATGAAGCCAGTGCCCTGACAGTTGAACTTGAGGTGAGGAAGAATGTTTTAGGCCTACCTTTAATCAAACAATATAATCGTTATCTTTATAAACAATATTTGGATAGAAAATGAATGACTTCTGTACGCCTGTATCTTTATAGCACAAGTCGCCTATCTGACAAGTATAGAGAAATCTATGTCAATATCGGGAACATGGTGCCGGCATACCTCTATCTTTCTCTCGTCTCTCTAAGGCTGTCATGTTTTGTCTTATATTGTCTTGTCATTTTGCTTTTCCTTCTGTTCGTTTTCCCCCTGCTGGTCTTTTTAGGTTCGTTCCCTTTTTTCTCTCTCCCTCCCTCTCTCTCTTCTCTCTATCGTTCCGTTCCTGCTCCCAGCTGTTCCTATTCCCCTAATCAATCATTTAGACTTTCCACTCCTGTTCCCTATCTTTTCCCCTGATTAGAGTCCCTATTTCTCCCCTTGTTTTCCGTTTCTGTCCTGTCGGATCCTTGTATATTGTTCACCGTACTGTGTCTTTGTATCGCCCTGTCGTGTCGTGTTTCCCTCAGATGCTGCGTGGTGAGCAGGTGTCTGAGTCTGCTACGGTCAAGTGCCTTCCCGAGGCAACCTACAGTTTATGATCGAGTCTCCAGTCTGTTCTCGTCATTACGAGTGGAATTGTTTTTTATGCTTTATTTACCGCTCCGATTTGTCTAGGAGTATTGCATATTTCCTTTACTGGATTAAAGACTCTGTTTTCGCCAAGTCGCTTTTGGGTCCTCATTCACCTGCATAACAAAGGCCACAGCTTGGCCCCCCTAATATTTACTTTTGAATATAAATGTCATACAGTGGACACCTAGGCTATGCCTACAGTATATGCAATGCCCTGGTGCATTTAGAGCTCAAATCTCTGACACCTAAACCGTGAGGTTCCTAAATGATTGTTTTAGGAAAGTAGAAACCAATAAAACAACAGACTATAAAGTTTTGAATATACTCCTCATCGAAACACAACAAACATTCTCTGGGTAATTTGTTTTTAGCAGTTTTTAAGGACACGTAGGTCATTTGGCCAAACATCTTCATTTTATGTTTAGCAGAGATCTTCTGTGTATAAAGTGCAAAAATGTATCTAACTCCCCATTTAAACAAGTGGTCTGAGGCAGTCAGTAAATAACAAGTGTTTTCAAGGGCAACTTCAGTAACGACGGTTTTGGGAAACCGCTCAGAGATTTAACGATGCCAGAAGATGCTTCTGGGAAACCAGGACTGGTGCATTAAGTTATGTGAGACAAAACACATACACATTACATTTGAAGCACAAATTACATTTTCAAAAGACACTTTTTGCACGTTGAAATGTTGTATAATTTTGTACAATCACCTTCCAGTGTAAAAACATGGAAATGAAAAACAAAAAACAATGTTTCATGTGAGAAGTAGGGATTGGTGTGAAGCCTACTCCACCCATGCTCTACCAAGGTTTTCCAGCCACACAGCTTTGACCAGTACAGTAGCTACAGGGCATTCATAAAGTATTCAGACCCCTTTCCCTTTTTCCACATTTTGTGACATTACAGCCTTATTCTAAAATGGATTCAATAAATGAAAAATCCTCATCTATCTACACACAATACTCCATAATGACAACGTGAATACAGGTTTTAGAC
>NC_060180.1:42673160-42683160 GCF_021184085.1 Oncorhynchus gorbuscha | reverse complement strand
CCTGGAAGCTGAAAATGTCCCAGTTCTTCCATGGCCTGCATACTCATCAGACATGTCACCCATTGAGCATATTTGGGATTCTCTGGATGGCTGTGTACTACAGCGTGTTCCAATTCCCGCCAATATCCAGCAACTTCGCACAGCCATTGAAGAGGAGTGGGACAACATTCCACAGGCCACAATCAACAGCCTGATCAGCTCTATGCAAAGGAGATGTGTCAGGCTGCATGAGGCAAATGGTGGTCACACCAGATACTGACTGGTTTTCTGATCCACGACCCTACCTTGTTTTTAAGGTATCTATGACCAACAGATGCATATCTGCATTCCCAGTCATGTGAAATCCATAGATTCGGGCAAAATGAATTTATTTCAATTGACTGATTTCCTTATATGAACTGTAACTCAGTGAAATCTTTGAAATTGTTGTATATTTGTTCAGTGTATATCTTTTTCGGAATGTAGTGGAGTAAAAGTAAAATATGTCAAAAATATAAATCGGTAAGTACAGATAGATAAAAAAAAGACTTATGTACATTTACATTTAAGTCATTTAGCAGACGCTCTTATCCAGAGCGACTTACGTAGTATTTCAAAGTATTTTTTACTTAGTTACTTTACACCACTGTACATACATTAACACACACAGACAAACACAGAGACACACACGGCCCCTCTAATGCTACAATTGACTTCCAGGAACCCCTTCTAAACCCTTCTAGCTAATCGTTAGATGTGTGGAGTAGGAAACGGTGGATGTTTTCCGGGAATGTTCAGGGAATATTTAGACAGAGTTTGTTATCATGTACTATCAGAATGTATTTACACCTACTTTGATTTGAAATGTCTTACTAATACTTAACTCTTAGAAGTTGCACCCAATAAGGACATATATATATACACATATGTACATATGTCCTGTATATATATATATATATATATATATATATATATATATATATATATATATGTATATATTTCAACACCCCGAAACACTGCCCCCACAAACACACACAATGTTGTTTTACATTGCAGCTGGATCTCTATGGAAGTGTTCCCTTGATACACCTATATGTGTGAGTGATTTGTTCATTCAAGGATCCAACAATACAATGTCTTTTTCAGTTGTCAGATACACTCTTTTATATTGTTTATGTGGTTGTGATCAGGGTGGGTGACTCTGCTCATCCTTTCTTGTCCTGACTAGACCAACCTTCGCTCCAGCCAGGGAAGTCACTAGGCCTATTTTAGGGGGGCTTCATTCATTAAATCAATATATCATTCAATATATTTTCTCTGATTTTTTTCTTCTTCTTCCGTCAACCGTTCCATCGCATCTTAAACTTCACTAGGACCTGGGGGAAGGGTGTGTGTGGGGGGGGGGGGTGCTGCTGCAGAGGCTGCTGCACGTGCTAGTGACAGTTAGGTCAACTTGTAGCTAACATTTTGGTTAACGTTAGCTACTGCTGTGGCTTGAGACTGCGAGCTAACAGTAAACTGACAGGAAAGGCGTCTGACAGGACGGATTCATGCAGATAGGCTACGATGTGAATTTGTGGTAAGTTAGAACAGAGAGAGCGTATTCACTACTATAGACTTTGGTCATAATCAAAACTTTGTTAACTTAACGCTAGGTGGAACACTAGTGTCCCATCTCGACAACAACAGGAAAAGGCTCTGACAGGATTGACTGACCTTCATGTCTTAAAGTAGTGATGGACTCTTTGCTTATTTGAGCTGTTCTTGCCATAATATGGACTTTACCAAATAGGGTTATCTTATGTATACCACCCTTACCTTGTCACAACACAACTGATCAAACGCATCCTCTTTGGCTAGGTGGGACGCTAGCGTCTCATCTCGTCAACATCCGGTGAAATTGCAGATCGCGAATTTCAAATGACAGAAGTGGTAATATTAAACAATCATGAAAATACAAGGGTCATACATCAGTTTAAAGCTTAACTTCTTGTTAATCCAGCCGCTTTGTCAGATTTCAAAAAGGCTTTACGGCGAAAACATACCATGCGATTATCTGAGGACAACGCCCCGCATACAAAGGCATTCAAAACATTTTCTAACCAGCAGAGGTGACACAAAAGTCAGAAATAGTGATCCAATAAATCACTTACTTTGAAGATCTTCCTCTGTTTGCAATCCCAATGGTCCCAGCTACACAACAAATGGTTGTTTTGTTTTATAAAGTCCTTGTTTATATCCCAAAGAAGACAACTTAGTTGGCTCGTTTGATTCAGTAATCCACCTGTTCCACTAGTTCAACATGCATACAAAGGAATCCCAAAAGTTACCAATAAACTTCGTCCAAACAAGTCAAACAACATTTCTAATCAATCCTCAAGTACCCTAATATGTAAATAAACCATACAATTTAAGACAGAATGTAGTATGTTCAATACTGGAGATAAATAACGAGGTGCGCCCCCTCATCCACGTGCTTTCTAAAGACTGTTGACATCTAGCGGAAGCCACAGGAACTGCAATCTGGGAGGATTTCCTTTGAATTTCCCATAGACAAGCATTTCAATGGGTGGTGACCTCAAAAACAAAAATGCGGATGGATTCTCCTCGGGTTTGTGCCTGCCATATCAGTTCTGATATACACATTATTTTAACCTCTTGCTCCTACCTGACACACAGGCG
Organism: Oncorhynchus gorbuscha; assembly: GCF_021184085.1. NCBI lineage: Eukaryota > Metazoa > Chordata > Actinopteri > Salmoniformes > Salmonidae > Oncorhynchus > Oncorhynchus gorbuscha. The sequence continues at coordinate 42,680,499 of NC_060180.1, read as the reverse complement.
TCCCATCTAGACATCTGGAAATGCAAATGCGCTATGCTAAATGCTAATAGCACTCGTTAAAACTCAAACGTTCATTAAAATACACATGCAGGGTATTGAATTAAAGCTACACTCGTTGTGAATCCAGGCAACAAGTCAGATTTTTAAAATGCTTTTCGGCGAAAGCATGAGAAGCTATTATCTGATAGCATGTAACACCCCAAAAGACCCGCAGGGGACATAAACAAAATAATTAGCATAGTCGGCGCTACACAAAACGCACAAATAAAATATAAAACATTCATTACCTTTGACCATCTTCTTTGTTGGCACTCCTAGATGTCCCATAATCACTATTGGGTCTTTTTTTCGATTAAATCGGTCCATATATAGCCTAGATATCGATCTATGAAGACTGTGTGATCAACGGAAAAAAATAGCGTCTTATAACGTAACGTCATTTTTTTAAATTAAAAAAGTCGACGATAAACTTTCACAAAACACTTCGAAATACTTTTGTAATGCAACATTAGGTATTAGTAAACGTTAATAAGCGATCAAATTGATCACGAGGTGATGTATATTCTATAGCTGTACGTCTGGAAATAATGTCCGGGTAAATTTCAACCAAAATATCCGGTCGGAGACCTGAAGAAATGGGCTGTCTCTTCTTCGTTTGACCAAGAAACAAAGCCTAGGCAAATGACAAGACTGTTGACATCGTGTGGAAGCTGTAGGAATTGCAATCTCGGCTCCAGGTAATTTGCTTTCCCATAGACAATACATGCAAGTGGCGCATTGATATATTTTCCAATTTTCAATGATCAGATTTTCCTGCGCTTTTCGATAAAACACACGTTCTGTTATAGTCACAGCCGTGATTTAACCAGATTTATAAAAGTCTGAGAGTTTTCCATCCACACATACTAATCATATGCATATACTATATTCCTGGCATGAGTAGCAGGGCGCTGAAATGTTGTGCGATTTTTAACAGAATGTTCGAAAAAGTAGAGGGTCGACTTAAGAGGTTAACAGTTTTAGAAACGTCAGAGTGTTCTCTATCCAATACTACCAATTATATGCATATCCTAGCTTCTAGGCCTGAGTAAACAGGCAGTTGACTTTGGGCACGTCAGTCTTCCGAACTTCCGAATACTGCCCCATAGCCTTAAGATTTTATTAACCAATACGGTTTTATGTGAGGCAGCCTGTAAGTTACAGTGTAGCAGACGTTGGGAGCTAGTTAATGGAAACGTTAACAGTGTCTTTTAAATTCAACATGAGTTATGATATTTAGTTGTATTTAATGTTGTTTTGCTATCTGTGCCAGGCTATAAATGAGGCGGCAGCGTAGCCTAGTGGTTAGAGCGTTGGACTAGTAACCGGAAGGTTGCGAGTTCAAACCCCCGAGCTGACAAGGTACAAATCTGTCGTTCTGCCCCTGAACAGGCAGTTAACCCACTGTTCCCAGGCCGTCATTGAAAATAAGAATATGTTCTTAACTGACTTGCCTGGTTAAATAAAGGTAAAATAAAAAAATAAAAGACAGATGATATCTAGTTAGCAAAACTACATTAAACCCTGTTGTGCCTATAGGTTCCCATACGGGAACTACACCCCCCCCCTCCATTCAGCTGAAACGGTGGCGCAGGGAATGCAAAAATATTCTTAGAAATATTTAACCTCCACACAGTAACAAGTCCAATACCTCAAATGAAAGATAAACACATTGTTCATCTTCCCAGCATGTCAGATTTTTTAAATGTTTTACGACGAAAACACCAAAAGACCACCACCAAATCACAGACAATAGGCAGCCATTTTGTAGAACAAAAGATACAATCACAAAAGCAGGATTAAAAGACAAATCATTCACTAACCTTTTGAAAATCTTCATCAGATGACAGTCATATGACATGTTACACAGTACATTTATGTTTTGTTCGATAATATGCATTTTATATCCATAAATCTCGGTTTACATTGATGCCATGTTCAGGAAATTCTCCAAAATGTCCGGAGAATTTATAGAAAGTGACGCCAGATAACAGAAATACTCACCATAAACTTTGACTAAAGATACATGTTCTACATATAATTAGAAAGATACACTGGTTCTTAATGCAACCCCTGTGTCACATTTTTTTTTTTACATTACGGAATTAGCCTACCATTGCAATAATCTGAGACGGCGCTCAGACGTAACAATATTTCTCCGCTATGTTGGAGTCAACAGAAATACAAAATTACAACATAAATATTCCCTTACCTTTGATGGTCTTCGATCAGAATGTAGTGGAAGGAGTCGTACTTCAACGATAAACCGTTTTGTTTCATAATGTTCAATTCTAGTGTCCATGTAGTAGCATCTGCTAACACTTTCAGTTCAAATGTCCAAAAAATCACTTCTGGTCCAGAATAATTGTGCATCAAAACTTCCAAATTACATAGTACAGGTCGACAAAACTGGTCAAACTAAGTGCAGAATCAATCTTCAGGATGTTATAATCATACAGATCGAATATCATTCCAACCGGGACATCCATGTTTGTCTGAGGCTGATTGGAACAAAGGAAGCACTCTTGCCCAAGTGCGCCTTCACGCTCATGATAATCTTTGCGACACTTACAACCTTTCACCCCATTAGGTCAAAGTTCACAGCATATGCTCCATTCCACTTTCTACTGAATGAGGACATCTAGTGGAAGACATAGGAAGTGTTTCAGGATCCATAACTTGTTGGGAAGGGAGGGGCGATGATGTCAAAGTTCCCCCAACTTTCAGGATTCCAAAACTAGTTTGGAAGATTGCCTGCCCTGTGAGTTCTGTTATACTCACAGACATAATTCAAATGGTTTTAGAAGCTTCAGAGTGTTTTCTATCCAATAATAATAATAATATGCATATATTAGCAATTTAGGACAGATTTTTATGCAGTTCACTATGGGCACGCAATTCATCCAAAGGGGAAATACCGCCCCCTATCCTTAAGAAGTTTTTAAATACAATGTTAACTAGATATCATCTGTCTCATTTATAGCCTGGCACAGATAGCAAAACTACATGAAATACAATGTTATCTGTGCCAGGCTATAAATGACAGATGATATCTAGTTAACATTGTATTTAAATGTAGTCTTGCTATCTGTGCCAGGCTATAAATGAGGCAGATTACGTAACATCAGGCACATATCATTTCATACTCAATTGCTTTCATTCAGTAGGCCATTGTAAATCAAATATCAGTAGGTCATGTGTAGAAAAGGCTAGCTAACGACTAGCGTTTCACCTGTTCAATTTCCAACTGTAGGCTAGCTAACGACTAACATTTTACCAGCTCAATTTCTCAACTGTAGGCTAGCTAACGACTAATGTCTTACCAGTTCAACTGTAGGCTGGCTAACGACTAACGTTTTACCAGTTCAATTTCCAACTGTAGGCTAGCTAACGACTAACGTCTTACCAGTTCAACGGTAGGCTGGCTAACGACTAACGTTTTACCAGTTCAATTTCCAACTGGAGGCTGGCTAACGACTAACGTCTTACCAGTTCAACTGTAGGCTAGCTAACGACTAACGTTTTACCAGTTCAACTGTAGGCTAGCTAACGACTAACGTTTTACTAGTTCAACTGTAGGCTAGCTAACGACTAACGTTTTACCAGTTCAACTGTCGGCTAGCTAACGACTAACATTTTACCAGTTCAACTGTAGGCTAGCTAACGACTAACCTTTTACCAGTTCAAATGTAGGCTAGCTAATGAGTAACCTTTTACCAGTTCAACTGTAGGCTAGCTAACGACTAACCTTTTACCAGTTCAATTTCTCAACTGTAGGCTAGCTAACGACTAACGTTTTACCAGTTCAACTGTAGGCTAGCTAACGACTAACGTTTTACCAGTTCAACTGTAGGCTAGCTAACGACTAACGTTTTACCAGTTCAACTGTAGGCTAGCTAACGACTGACATTTTACCAGTTCAACTGTAGGCTAGCTAACGACTAACCTTTTACCAGTTCAATTGTAGGCTAGCTAACGAGTAACCTTTTACCAGTTCAACTGTAGGCTAGCAAAGGACTAACCTTTTACCAGTTCAACTGTAGGCTAGCTAACGACTAACCTTTTACCAGTTCAATTTCTCAACTGTAGACTAGCTAATGACTAACGTTTTACCAGTTCAACTGTAGGCTAGTGAACGACTAACCTTTTACCAGTTCAACTGTAGGCTAGCTAACGACTAACCTTTTACCAGTTCAATTTCTCAACGGTAGGCTAGCTAACGACTAACGTTTTACCAGTTCAACGGTAGGCTAGCGAACGACTAACGTTTTACCAGTTCAACTGTAGGCTAGCTAACGACTAATGTTTTACCAGTTCAACTGTAGGCTAGCGAATGACTAACGTTTTACCAGTTCAACTGTAGGCTAGCTAACGACTAACCTTTTACCAGTTCAACTGTAGGCTAGCTAACGACTAACGTTTTACCAGTTCAACTGTAGGCTAGCTAAGGGACTAACGTTTTACCAGTTCAACTGTAGGCTAGCTAACGACTAACGTTTTACCAGTTCAACTGAAGGCTAGCTAACAACTAACGTTTTACCAGTTCAACTGTAGGCTAGCTAACGACTAACATTTTACCAGTTCAACTGTAGGCTAGCTAACGACTAACCTTTTACCAGTTCAAATGTAGGCTAGCTAATGAGTAACCTTTTACCAGTTCAACTGTAGGCTAGCTAATGACTAACCTTTTACCAGTTCAATTGTAGGCTAGCTAACGAGTAACCTTTTACCAGTTCAACTGTAGGCTAGCTAACGACTAACCTTTTACCAGTTCAATTTCTCAACTGTAGGCTAGCTAACGACTAACCTTTTACCAGTTCAAATGTAGGCTAGCTAATGACTAACCTTTTACCAGTTCAACTGTAGGCTAGCTAACGACTAACCTTTTACCAGTTCAATTTCTCAACTGTAGGCTAGCTAACGACTAACGTTTTACCAGTTCAACTGTAGGCTAGCTAACGACTAACGTTTTACCAGTTCAACTGTAGGCTAGCTAACGACTAACGTTTTACCAGTTCAACTGTAGGCTAGCTAACGACTGACATTTTACCAGTTCAACTGTAGGCTAGCTAACGACTAACCTTTTACCAGTTCAATTGTAGGCTAGCTAACGAGTAACCTTTTACCAGTTCAACTGTAGGCTAGCTAACGACTAACGTTTTACCAGTTCAACTGTAGGCTAGCTAACGACTAACGTTTTACCAGTTCAACTGTAGGCTAGCTAACGACTAACGTTTTACCAGTTCAACTGAAGGCTAGCTAACAACTAACGTTTTACCAGTTCAACTGTAGGCTAGCTAACGACTAACATTTTTACCAGTTCAACTGTAGGCTAGCTAACGACTAACATTTTACCAGTTCAACTGTAGGCTAGCTAACGGCTAACCTTTTACCAGTTCAAATGTAGGCTAGCTAATGAGTAACCTTTTACCAGTTCAACTGTAGGCTAGCTAACGACTAACCTTTTACCAGTTCAATTGTAGGCTAGCTAACGAGTAACCTTTTACCAGTTCAACTGTAGGCTAGCAAAGGACTAACCTTTTACCAGTTCAACTGTAGGCTAGCTAACGACTAACCTTTTACCAGTTCAATTTCTCAACTGTAGGCTAGCTAACGACTAACGTTTTACCAGTTCAACTGTAGGCTAGCGAACGACTAACGTTTTACCAGTTCAACTGTAGGCTAGCTAACGACTAACCTTTTACCAGTTCAACTGTAGACTAGCTAACGACTAACGTTTTACCAGTTCAACTGTAGGCCAGCTAACGACTAACGTTTTACCAGTTCAACTGTAGGCTAGCTAACGACTAACCTTTTACCAGTTCAACTGTAGGCTAGGTAACGACTAACGTTTTACCAGTTCAACTGTAGGCTAGCTAACGACTAACGTTTTACCAGTTCAACTGTAGGCTAGCTAACGACTAACGTTTTACCAGTTCAACTGTAGGCTAGCTAACGACTAACGTTTTACCAGTTCAACTGAAGGCTAGCTAACGACTAACGTTTTACCAGTTCAACTGTAGGCTAGCTAACGACTAACATTTTTACCAGTTCAACTGTAGGCTAGCTAACGACTAACATTTTACCAGTTCAACTGTAGGCTAGCTAACGACTAACATTTTACCAGTTCAACTGTAAGCTAGCTAACGACTAACCTTTTACCAGTTCAAATGTAGGCTAGCTAATGAGTAACCTTTTACCAGTTCAACTGTAGGCTAGCTAACGACTAACCTTTTACCAGTTCAACTGTAGGCTAGCTAACGACTAACGTTTTACCAGTTCAACTGTAGGCTAGCGAACGACTAACGTTTTACCAGTTCAACTGTAGGCTAGCTAACGACTAACATTTCACCAGTTCAACTGTAGGCTAGTTAACGTCTAGTAAAACGACTAACGACATTAGATCAGTGTCTAACACAAACTACGAGGCCAACCTTGCCCAAAAATAACCTTATTTTGATCGATTTTACAACCGTTGTTACACTAAAAATACATGATGAAAATACATTTTGGGGCTTTAAAACAAGTCCTGGGGGAGTATCCCCAGACCCCCCTAAAAGAGGCTTAGCCCCTCTATCCATGAATCTCTAGTGACATCCCTGGCTCTCCTTAAAATGAATGCTCTAATAGACAGCTGATTGAAATCAGTATTTTATACTGAACAAAAGATCATAATTCGTCTTCTAAAACATCACACACACACACACAAACACACACACACACACACACAAACACATACACACACAAACACATACACACACACACATATACACACACACACACACACACACACACACACACACACTCAATGACTCGTCCGTCCTCTTTGTGCGCACGTGGGTGGAAGGAGAACAAGAGGATGAATGAAAAAAGAGAGAGAAAACCGAGAACCAATCCCTAACCCTTTCCTCCTGTCTGGTAGAGGAGAGGACAGTATTTTTGTTCTTTCTTCCTCCTCTGCTCTGCACTGGGTTGGCTGTGGCGATGCGGCTGCCCCCTTGCCCCCTCTCTCTCTGTGCTGCTGTTGTGTGGACGCAGCCAGCTGGTTGCAGTTTGTCCAGAGTGGGTGGGTGAGACTAGTTTCCTGTGCTCCTCAGGGCTCCACAGCAACCACCACAACCAGCAGCACCTCCACAGCCCAACACTCCAACCAGGGGCCACAGCAGGAGCCGCAGGGTCCACATTTGATAGCAAACAAGGGGCTGCTTCCTCCTCCTATTCCACCTCCTCTCCTCTTCTCCTCCCACCTCCCCTTCCACCACCCCAACCATCCTCCCGCCGTCCATCCACTGCCCCCCCG
>NC_060180.1:42665660-42668160 GCF_021184085.1 Oncorhynchus gorbuscha | reverse complement strand
CATAGCAACCATAATAGTCATCATCACCATGTGAATGTGGTCGATTGAGCTTGGAAGCATACAAAGATAAAGAGAGTAAACACACACCCACGTATGCACACACACACGTAAACACACACACGTAAACACACACACACAAACCCACGTAAACACACACACACACCCACGTACGCACACACACACACACACATGTAAACACACACACCCACGTATGAACACACACAAACACACACGTAAACACACACACACACGTAAACACACATACACACACCCACGTAAACACACACACACCCACGTATGCACATACACACACACACGTAAACACACACACACGTAAACACACACCCACGTACGCACACACACATGCGTAAACACACACGCGCACACACCCACGTATGCACACACACACACGCACACACACACACACACACCCACGTACGCAAACACATACACACGTAAGCACACACACACACCCACACACACACACGCACGCACACACACACACACGTATGCACACACACCCACGTACGCACGCACACACACGTAAGCACACACACACACACACACACGTATGCACGCACACACACACGCACGCACACACACACGCACGCACACACACACACGCACGCACACACCCATGTACGCACACACACACGTAATCACACACACATACGTAAGCACACACACCCACGTACGCACGCACACACACACACACACACACACACCCACGTACGCACACACACACACACACACACTATACATGCCATTTAATGACCTGTGGTTTCACTTCCTCCATAAACCCCTATCTCTCTCCATAAACCCATATATCCCTCCATAAACCCATATCTCCCTCCATAAACCCATATCTCCCTCCCTAAACCCATATCTCCCTCCATAAACCCATATCTCCCTCCCTGAACCCATATCTCCCTACATAAACCCATATCTCCCTCCATAAACCCATATCTCCCTCCCTAAACCCATATCTCCCTCCATAAACCCATATCTCCCTCCCTAAACCCATATCTCCCTCCCTAAACCCATATCTCCCTCCCTAAACCCATATCTCCCTCCCTAAACCCATATCTTCCTCCATAAACCCATATCTCCTTCCATAAACCCATATCTCCCTCCATAAACCTATATCTCCCTCCATAAACCCATATCTCCCTCCACAAACCCATATCTCCCTCCCTAAACCCGTATCTCCTTCCATAAACCCGTATCTCCCTCCATAAACCCATATCTCCCTCCCTAAACCCATATCTCCCTTCACATCAGTGTCGATCTGGGCCCCATATGGCTTTTTTGTAAGAGCACTGGTAGATTTTATACAGCCTGTGCAAAATGTGTAAGTATTTGTACATTTATAAGATTAAAGACCAATATTTTATCAAATGTTTGGTTTTTACATATGGGCCTATATTTTTGAGGAGGCTTTAGGCATCTTTAAAAAAAAAAAGCATAATTAATATGTGAAGTTAACAGTGAAAATGTACTGTAACTGCTCAACTGAGAGCTTTATTTAAATATATATATATAAATAGGTGTGTCCGTGTTTGTCTGTCTGTTTGTCATTCTGTCACTTGTTTATGGAGTTGAAATAGGGCTGCTCATTTCATTGATGATATTGTGCTGCTGTTGGAAATAGGATCAGGTCTAGGATCAGCTTCCAGTACCTTTTTAAATCGTCACTATTAGGGGGCGAAACACAAAACTGACTTTAGTGGGGAACTTTGTTCTTTCGCCCAGCCCCCTGTCTCCCTTTGTGTCGCCAGTCAGGGCTCAACCTATAGGCCCTCTTCTCCATACAGGGAGATCTGTATCTCCAGTTCTTTACTTCTCACTACAACTGTTCAGAAACTGACTGCCGCCACAAGTCAGCACCACCTCCTGTTTACGTGACACATTCACTGTCAGTGTTCATGCTGCACACTCTGATCTAGTCGGAAACAATGCTACAATCATCTGTTTTAATTCAAATCAGGAAACTCACTGAAACAACTCAGGTGTAAAACCATCTCACATTCAGAGTCGACAACTGTGACAGATACAACGGCCCTTAGGGGCTAATGTTTACCCAAATCGTCTTCCACCTAAATGGATTTGAGGACAGAGGTATCACTCTATGTTTTGGGACAATGACTGGTTTCCCTTCCTTCATCTGCTCTGGTGTGAACTAACTGGACTGGTGGAAGCAGGTTTCTGTGAAGGCATTTTCATTTTCCTACATTTGGTCTGTGTTGGCCTGTGTTGTTTTCAGATCCGTGCTGATGCAACTTAAAACAATAGAGACACGCTGTTGGGATGGGGTTAGGATCGTTCCAAATCCCCTTCCCAATCCTCCTTACCCCCTCTATAAGCCCAGCTGAAGGAGAATAGTAATTGGCTCTTCTCAGCTCCAGCCCTTATTGACCTAAGACTCTTCAGCTAAAGAGGAAGTGGACAGAGGAGGGGCATGACCTCTCTGACCTGAAAAGAATAGAGAGGGAGAGTATAT
>NC_060180.1:42633160-42663160 GCF_021184085.1 Oncorhynchus gorbuscha | reverse complement strand
GTTAATCCACATGTCATCTCAGATTTTGAAATTATGCTTTACATCCAAAGCAAGACAAGCATTTGTGTAAATTTATCGATAGCCAAGCATAGCATTATGCCTAGCTAGCAGCAGGCAGCTTGGTCACGAAAATTAGAAAAGCAATCATGAGCTTCGAATGTTTTCACTCATGAGACCCCCAGTTAGATAGCAAATGTTCCTTTTTTCCATATATATTATTTTGTGTAGCCGAAATTTGCTCCGTTTGTTCTTCACGTTTGGCTGAGAAATCGACCGGAAAATCCGGTCCCGACAACGCCGAAAAATATTCCAAATTAGATCCATAATATCGACAGAAACATGGCAAACGTTTTTTATAATCAATCCTCAAGGTGTTTTTCAAATATCCATTCGATAATATATCAACCGGGTCAGTTGGCTTCTTAGTAGGAGCGAGAGAAACAATGGCCGCATTTGTCTATTATGCACATATCACTCTGAGAGACAACAGCTGACCACTGACGTAATGTTGTCGCTCACGCTAATTTTTCAAAATAAAAGCCTGAAACTATGTCTTCTGACCCTAGACCCATTAGGGAAGCCATATAAAAAGGAATCTGGTTGATATCCCTTTCACTGCTCAATAGGGACGCATAGGAACGCAGAGGTTTCTAAATAAGAGTCACTTCCTGATTGGATTTTTCTCAGGCTTTCGCCTGCAATATCAGTTATGTTATACTCACAGACAATATGTTTACAGTTCTGGAAACTTTACTGTGTTTTCTATCCTAAGCTATCAATTATATGCATATTCTATTATCTGGTCCAGAAAAATAGCCCGATTACTTTGGGAACGTTATTTTTCCAAAAATGAAAATAGTGCCCCCTAGTTTCAAGAGGTTTTTAACACCAAAACATGTTAAATAGGGTCTCAGGAGGTTTTTGCTAACATACATAAAATGTTCACCAAACTAACAGAAAACTAGACACTCAAACATCAGGGGAACATTACAGAAAAGTTCTCTCTGTTAGCTGGGAATAGTCTCCGCTTCCTCATTCCGATCATTCTGAGGGGTATTTTTCTGGCTGTTTGACTGTAGTACAGTAGCATGTAGTGTCCTAATTTCATGGGAGGGCATCAACCAATTAGCCAGTCAACCAACCACTCATTCAATCACATTTGGATTCACACTGGAACTTTTACAAATGCATCTGACCAAAAAAAGCCAACCTTGTGTCAACCCCCAAAGGGCAATGACAAGATAAAGCTGTGTTTGCCAGTCCTGGTCAATATGTGTCTCCACCCATACTGTGAATATTACTGAAAGGGATGAGCAGAGGTCCCACTCATGGAACTTTATGGGCATCAGACATTATGATTCTGGTCAAAAGCAGTCTCCCGCCGTCATCATCATCCCTGAGTCATCCTTCCACTTCCTTCCCTTGTCAAAAGCAAAAGCAGACTCTAGGGTGTCACATGCCCTGTAGGTCATGTTGGTGTTTTTCCACACAAACAGATATGAGAATGGAGCAAGTGGAACTTGTCGTCTTGTTTAAGAAACTCATCCCTGAGCTGACATAGAAAAAAACTCAGTCAAATGTCAACCCCTAAAAGCATGGGGTCTCTTTTTTCGGGGAGAAAGACTCTGGCCTATGGTCAAAACAGGGAAGCAGGCTAGGCTCCTCTCATGTGAATCCAGACTGATTACAGACCAGATGGTATTAGGCCTTTTTATAAAGAGCAAATGAGGCTGATTCCAGTTGCACTGTTGTTGTTTTGTTTTGTAAAAAGGTATTTTAGACTGTATTTCTTACCTTTCCATTCCCGAATATCATATATCAATATGTATTTTTCTGAAGTTTGATGCCATTTCCTGGTGGTTTGTATTCTGTAATCAATAAACTGTGAAGGAACACGTGTGGACGTCGGGTCTGATAGTGTTTTGTTGTGTTTGAGTCCTGTAGTTATGTAGAAATATACAGTACACACAAACTGTATAAAATCATGCATTTAACACACATTCATTTTCCTTTCCTAAATTGTCTTACCAGGTAAGTAATATCTGCATACTGTGTGATTATGTAAAAGGCTTTTGGTTGTAGATATAGACTCTGCTCCATAGACTTTGAGTTACGGCCTTGTAAAAGGCTTCTGGTTGTAGATATAGACTCTGCTCCATAGACTTTGAGTTGCGGCCATGTAAAAGGCTTCTGGTTGTAGATATAGACTCTACTCCATAGACTTTGAGTTGCGGCCATGTAAAAGGCTTCTGGTTGTAGATATAGACTCTACTCCATAGACTTTGAGTTACGGCCATGTAAAAGGCTTCTGGTTGTGGATATAGACTCTGCTCCATAGACTTTGAGTTGCGGCCATGTAAAAGGCTTTTGGTTGTAGATATAGACTCTGCTCCATAGACTGAGTTACGGCCATGTAAAAGGCTTCTGGTTGTGGATATAGACTCTGCTCCATAGACTTTGAGTTGCGGCCATGTAAAAGGCTTCTGGTTGTGGATATAGACTCTGCTCCATAGACTTTGAGTTGCGGCCATGTAAAAGGCTTTTGGTTGTAGATATAGACTCTGCTCCATAGACTTTGAGTTACGGCCATGTAAAAGGCTTCTGGTTGTGGATATAGACTCTGCTCCATAGACTTTGAGTTACGGCTATGTAAAAGGCTTCTGGTTGTGGATATAGACTCTGCTCCATAGACTTTGAGTTGCGGCCATGTAAAAGGCTTCTGGTTGTGGATATAGACTCTGCTCCATAGACTTTGAGTTGCGGCCATGTAAAAGGCTTTTGGTTGTGGATATAGCCTCTGCTCCATAGACTTTGAGTTGCGGCCATGTAAAAGGCTTCTGGTTGTGGATATAGACTCTGCTCCATAGACTTTGAGTTGCGGCCATGTAAAAGGCTTCTGGTTGTGGATATAGACTCTGCTCCATAGACTTTGAGTTGCGGCCATGTAAAAGGCTTTTGGTTGTGGATATAGCCTCTGCTCCATAGACTTTGAGTTGCGGCCATGTAAAAGGCTTCTGGTTGTGGATATAGACTCTGCTCCATAGACTTTGAGTTGCGGCCATGTAAAAGGCTTCTGGTTGTGGATATAGACTCTGCTCCATAGACTTTGAGTTGCGGCCATGTAAAAGGCTTCTGGTTGTAGATATAGACTCTGCTCCATAGACTTTGAGTTGCGGCCATGTAAAAGGCTTCTGGTTGTGGATATAGACTCTGCTCCATAGACTTTGAGTTGCGGCCATGTAAAAGGCTTCTGGTTGTGGATATAGACTCTGCTCCATAGACTTTGAGTTGCGTCCACGTTTCCCAACCAAGTCATGTCTAACAGTTTAAGGTCGGATGAGCTGGTCATGGTTTCTATTCTGACTCCCTGAGCCTTCCTAATGTCAGGTAACCAACATGTGTGTCACACCCCCACTGGACTTGTCTTACTTGAGATTTGCTCCTCCACCAATCTATTAACCCACTGGGCACACACTGGTTGAACCAACATTGTTTCCAGGTCATTTCAGAGAAATCATGTGGAACCAACGTGGAATAGACATTGAATTGACGCCTGTTCCCAGTGGGACGCTTTTTGCCCGAACACATTTAGTCAACGTCCGGGTAAGACGCCTGTGTGCACACACAGACATCAACACAATATGTCTGCTGGAGCATCTACTTAGCCTTTAGACGTTGAATTAGTGGGCTTAGCGGAGGCTGTAGAATAGGGCTCTCCAACCCTGTTTCTGGAGAGCTATGCCGTCCTGTAGGTTTGGCTCCGACCCTAAACTAGCGCACCTGACTGTAATAATTAGCTGGTCGATAAGGTCAGGTTCAGCTGGGATTGGGGTGAAAACATAAAGGAGGGTGGCACCCCAGGAACAGAGTTGGAGAGCCCTGCTGTAGAAGCTGAAAATCAACAGGATGGTATTATTATGTACTGTCTCCCTTTTACCTGACTTCACCGCTGTAAGTATCGAGCAAGTTCTCAATCTCATGTGTGTCGGTCTGTACAGTACATGATTCCTCCTGTGGGTTACCTGTTATATGTCATGTGTAGATATAGAGCTATCATAGCCGTCTATCCAAACCCTGCTGTGTTGTAATATCTCTCCATCATCGCCCTCCCCTTTAACCTTTGTATGTATGTAGTTTGTGCCTGATCTCACGTGTGTGTTGATCTTAACCCAATTCATCCTGAGTTGATCTATTGTGTAAAAGTGGAGATGTAGCTCTATTGTAGGCCTTTATCCTTACTCTATTGTTCTATGTCACTCTCTGATGTCTTTGTTTGATCCAATAGACTAGACACTGACATTTAGGTGGGCATCAGAGTTGGTAATACACTCTAATGTTAAATATAGGATGTCAGTGTCTTTTAAACCTGTGTCCTTGATCAATTGAACCTGTCACTTAAATTTCACTTCTGGTATTTTATTAATCTAATTGATGTAGAAGTTTTAAAACTTTTGAATAAGCTTAAAAAAAACTGTGATTTAACTCACGCAGACTAGATGCAAACTAATCTCTCTCTCTCTTTCTCTCTCTCTCTCTCACTCTCTCTCTCTCTCCAGTGAATGACTTCACAGTGATCCGTAAGAAGTTTAAGTGTCCCTACTGTAGTTTCTCTGCCATGCACCAGTGCATCCTAAAGAGGCACATGCGCTCCCACACGGGTGAGAGGCCCTACCCCTGTGAGATCTGTGGCAAGAAGTTCACCAGGAGGGAGCACATGAAGAGACACACACTGGTAAGAGGAGTGCAGTAGCAGACAGTCACCACCGGGGTACAGCAGTGAGCTGAGACACACACTGGTAAGAGCAGTGCAGTAGCAGACAGTCACCACCGGGGTACAGCAGTGAGCTGAGACACACACTGGTAAGAGCAGTGCAGTAGCAGACCGTCACCACCGGGGTACAGCAGTGAGCTGAGACACACACTGGTAAGAGGAGTGCAGTAGCAGACAGTCACCACCGGGGTACAGCAGTGAGCTGAGACACACACTGGTAAGAGGAGTGCAGTAGCAGACAGTCACCACCGGGGTACAGCAGTGAGCTGAGACACACACTGGTAAGAGGAGTGCAGTAGCAGACAGTCACCACCGGGGTACAGCAGTGAGCTGAGACACACACTGGTAAGAGCAGTGCAGTAGCAGACCGTCACCACCGGGGTACAGCAGTGAGCTGAGACACACACTGGTAAGAGGAGTGCAGTAGCAGACAGTCACCACCGGGGTACAGCAGTGAGCTGAGACACACACTGGTAAGAGGAGTGCAGTAGCAGACAGTAACCACCGGGGTACAGCAGTGAGCTGAGACACACACTGGTAAGAGCAGTGCAGTAGCAGACAGTCACCACCGGGGTACAGCAGTGAGCTGAGACACACACTGGTAAGAGCAGTGCAGTAGCAGACAGTCACCACCGGGGTACAGCAGTGAGCTGAGACACACACTGGTAAGAGGAGTGCAGTAGCAGACAGTCACAGAGAGCAAAGTCCCAATCAGCTGCTGTGCTGTGCTCAGGGAAGAGGAGTTCAGAGAGCAGAGTCCCAGTCAGCTACTGTGCTGTGCTCAGGGGAGAGGAGTTCAGAGAGCAGAGTCCCAGTCAGCTGCTGTGCTGTGCTCAAGGGAGAGGAGTTCAGAGAGCAGAGTCCCAGTCAGCTGCTGTGCTGTGCTCAGGGGAGAGGAGTTCAGAGAGCAGAGTCCACAGTAAGGACAAGAAGTATGTGCGTAGGTTGTGTGTTAATGTGTGTCTCTCCTACAGGTCCACAGTAAGGACAAGAAGTATGTGTGTAAGGTCTGCAGCCGGGTCTTCATGTCGGCAGCCAGTGTTGGAATCAAACACGGGTCCCGTCGCCATGGCGTCTGCGCTGACTGTTCCGGGCGGGGCATGGCCGCGTTATTGGACAACAACGGGGAAGTGGGCGGAGACCTCTCCCCAGAGGACGAGCTGTATCCCGGTGACCACCATTTCCCTGATGACCAGACAGAGTGCGATGGTGACGGAGAGGAAGAGATGATGACGGAAGGGGATGGAGAGATAATAGGAGAGGTGGATGACAAGGGAAGGAAGTGGAAGGATGACTCGGGGATGATGATGACGGCAGGAGACGGGGCGATGGACAATGACAAGGAGGAGAGCAATGACTCTGAGCCAGAGCGGGTTCAGCACAACGGGAGCGAGAAGGATTTCGGCTGGATCTCTTAGGATCCCATGGGATCATTTAGGATCTATTGTGGATCTGTTGGAATGTCTCAGGCAGAGACAGCTCTCTTTACCCATGTTCATGGGCAGGCCTTCCTCTGAGTGGGGTATGCGGGCGATACATGACAATGATCTATATTGACAGGGGCCACACACACAAGCTGAGCCCTGTGCTGATGATTGCCACGGAGAGCGATTGAGAGAAGAGAGTCTCTTTCTGCTCACCACCTTTCTGATCCAGTTTCTTTCCTCTTTAGTTTTTTTTTTCTTGTTTCTGATGAGGACCAGACCAGAGTCTGTCCATTGGTTTAGTTGTCCACCTGTCACACTGGGGCCAATGAGGACTTATTAAACGGTCTTGGGTGATGTTGGACTGTGGCCATTTGTGTTCACAGTCGCCATTGACATGACGGATTGTTAAAATGTCTTGTTGCCATGCAGTCCTATTTGGGGACTGTCTATACATTTTTTGGGACAATCTTTTATCTATTGCAAAGATGCATGCGTCGGTCATCGGTCGGCACATTGTCTCCTGCAGAGTGAAACTGCCGCAGACTTGCACTTTAACGTCGACAAGAATCCTGTCAATGCCCACAACCTGTGGTTTACATTTTCAATCTGATTTTTAACTACACAACTTGGTGACCGCACCTACCTTTAAGGATATATTGTATGTCCTCATGACTGTTATATATATATATATATATATATATATATATATATATATATATATATATTAGTATGCTTGTGCTGTAGTTTGCTGATTATAAAGCCTATGCCTTTCAATGGGTTCTTTCTCCTCCACTTAAGTTTCCATGCATTTCTGTTGAGCTGCGGTGAGAATTATGAAAGGTTGAGCAAATGTGCATACAAACAAGCCACAGGGATTCTAGTAGACTGGAGCAAGAGGGAGCGTTGAAGACAGGGAGTGTTAGAGAGGGAACACTATGCAGGAACATAACCCATCACTCCAGATGTAATTGCTCTCTACTTTCAGAGAGGATATCAACGTTTTTGGGTCGCATACACAGTTTAATAGATATTATATAGCGGTGCAGCGAAATGCTTATGTTACTAACAATGCAGTATCCAGATCTCTACTTCAGACATTAACTCCCAGAATGAGAGAGGTTGTCTTGTCTGAGGAAAGGTGAAGAAATGCTTATTTGTGTACCATTTCCCTATACGACAAGTGGGCCGATAGAGGGGTGAGGGAGACGGACTACATACACAATGATGACGGGTCAAATCTCATGCCAAAACAATCACACTATAAAACTATTGTACATGTCGCTACATGGCTTACATTGAGTCTCTCCTCCTGACCCATTCTGTCCTTCCATCTCATGTTGTATCTCTTTACTCTTTAAAACCTCTGTTTAGTGATCATTTGTATATTTCACCATCAATACAGAATATGCGCACTTTTACATCTGAGTGGACCTTAAATGATGGCTCATCTTTCTTTTTGGTGAGGACATGTATTTGTAAAGACAAGGTCAGGCTTCTGCTCGAGTCCATCCAGGGAGTGGCCTGTTCTGTTGCGTGATTTTATGACGCTTTCTTTTGTTTGAAAAGGTCATTTATGAAAATCCATGTTTTTGTAGTGGAATTATTATACTATAAAGGCATTCCCTCCACTCTGTCTAATGCCTTCTGTGGGCACAGTGTGTGGATGCGTTCGTGTGTGCGTTCGTGTGTGCGTTCGTGTGTGCACACGCATGTGAGATGTGTATTGATTTCCTTCAGATGATTTCCTGTCATTTGACCATTTTGAGTCTTATGATGATCAGAAGTAAGACTATTGTTGTTATGATTACATTATTAACATTATGATTATTAAGTGCTGGATGCATTGTTGTGCATTTTATTTTTGATGTTTTATATCTTGTATAAGGAAATCTTTTACATTTGGCCTTGTTGTGGACAGCGAGCCATGTGGCTTTTCTGATTAGTTATATCAGCCAGTTCTCTGCTTTTCTGATTAGTTATATCAGCCAGTTCTCTGCTTTTCTGATTAGTTATATCAGTTATTATATCAGCCAGTTCTCTGCTTTTCTGATTAGTTATATCAGCCAGTTCTCTGCTTTTCTGATTAGTTATATCAGCCAGTTCTCTGCTTTTCTGATTAGTTATATCAGCCAGTTCTCTGCTTTTCTGATTAGTTATATCAGCCAGTTCTCTGCTTTTCTGATTAGTTATATCAGCCAGTTCTCTGCTTTTCTGATTAGTTATATCAGCCAGTTCTCTGCTTTTCTGATTAGTTATATCAGCCAGTTCTCTGCTTTTCTTAGATTAGTTATTAGTTATATCAGCCAGTTCTCTGCTTTTCTGATTAGTTATATCAGCCAGTTCTCTGCTTTTCTGATTAGTTATATCAGCCAGTTCTCTGCTTTTCTGATTAGTTATATCAGCCAGTTCTCTGCTTTTCTGATTAGTTATATCAGCCAGTTCTCTGCTTTTCTGATTAGTTATATCAGCCAGTTCTCTGCTTTTCTGATTAGTTATATCAGCCAGTTCTCTGCTTTTCTGATTAGTTATATCAGCCAGTTCTCAGCTTTTCTGATTAGTTATATCAGCCAGTTCTCGGCTTTTCTGATTAGTTATATCAGCCAGTTCTCTGCTTTTCTGATTAGTTATATCAGCCAGTTCTCTGCTTTTCTGATTAGTTATATCAGCCAGTTCTCTGCTTTTCTGATTAGTTATATCAGCCAGTTCTCTGCTTTTCTGATTAGTTATATCAGCCAGTTCTCTGCTTTTCTGATTAGTTATATCAGCCAGTTCTCTGCTTTTCTGATTAGTTATATCAGCCAGTTCTCAGCTTTTCTGATTAGTTATATCAGCCAGTTCTCGGCTTTTCTGATTAGTTATATCAGCCAGTTCTCTGCTTTTCTGATTAGTTATATCAGCCAGTTCTCTGCTTTTCTGATTAGTTATATCAGCCAGTTCTCTGCTTTTCTGATTAGTTATATCAGCCAGTTCTCTGCTATTCTGTTGTATTTGGTTTTTACAGAGAAAGACAAATTAGAGGAAGTTATTCTAAGTTAGCTATGGATCAGAACTTACTGTGTGTACGCTATGGCACATGCGTCTATATTACTGACATACACAAATTCATTAACATCATACCAAAAACAATCTAAGACATTGTATCAAGTGCTTTTGTTTCAACCGTGCGTGTGTAGGTGCAAATATTTTCAATTCATTGTGGTCTAATAATTTTGCTTGGATGTAGTTATTTAGTTTATTTTTCAGTTTGTATACATATGGTATACTTGTATATGAAGAGTCTTGTGACCTGCTAGTCTAGACCTGCTGGAGATCGCATCATTAACCCCTCTTTTCTTTATTGGTCTTGTTGCCATGGCTTCCAAAGGTCTACTGTATATCCTAAACATAAGCCCAATCCCAAGTCTACCCCTGGCCCCAACCCCTATATACATTTTGTAGGTCTGAAATGATCGGACTGGTGTAAATATTATATATTTCAACTTGGCCTATCAAAGGGCAAGGTCCTTCCAGACCTACAAGACATGTTTTGGAGTGCCTGGATGCTACAAGGTACAGGAACAGAGTGAGCCACAATGTTGGCTCTGGGAATTGGAGTTGGTTTGCCGGAGGTGGTTGCAAACATACCATCTGCCACACTTCATTTTTTTCCATCTGTCCCAATGCTAAACACCGTATCCAACGAACACCCCTCTGCTGTCTGTTTGATTTCACTGGTTGGAAATGCCTTCTCCATGTGTGGTGACGAGCTTTAATCAAGTTGCATTATTTTAGTTTGACCCATCCATCAGAAATCTCTAATCTGTTGAAGTTTTCAGAAAGGAAACAAATGACGTTGGGTGGATATGTTGAATGTTAATGGCTGAATATAATGGGAGTGTCCAGATTGTCCAGAAGTGCAGTGTGTTTGGAAGTAGTGCAGTATCAGTGATATTTCTCTGTCATCCACCCAGTGCTTTTCCAGTCCAGACTCCTGTGAACTTTAGTTCTCTTCTCATCATCACCTGCCTGTGTCTTCTTCTTCCTTGTCTTGGGTTGTAATTCAGGAAATATTTGCCATCCAATCCCCTCAACAATGTGCCTCGATCTGTTTTACCGGTGTGTGCGTGGGTGTGCCTGCATGGGTGTGTGCGTGGGTGTGCCTGCATGTGTGTGTGTGTGGGTGTGCCTGCATGGTTGTGTGTGTGTGTGTTTCAAGAGAAACGGAAATCATATATTTTATCTCAATCACAGGTGCAAAAAGTCGAGACAAAAAAATGCAGCTATATGTTTCTGTTTCTGAGTTCATTAATCCTTTGTGGTTTTATGGTCGTAACTGCACGTCTCTGTTCATTTGTCATACCAAAGTTTCTAACATCCGCACACAGCTGGCTCATTTCACACCAGGAACAACTAGAGCTGTTTGCTTTCAGAAGATGAATATGGCGAATCCTTTCTTAGATGTGTACAAAATTCAAATCCTGATTTAGCCTGTATAGCTTGATTCATATGTGTAAATCACAAAGCCATAGACATGGTGATATGAAGAGTATACTATATTTCAAAATTCTTATTTTTTATTTTAGACTATGTTCTTTACTAAGAGTGATGTGTTCATATATATATAAATTGATATTACTATTATATATTATTTATTTTCTCTCATGTTTCGCAAGGTGTCTTTCATTTGTAAAGTGAGATGCTTGAAACTTTACTGTTCTTTGTTGGGAATTTTGTTCAATATGATACTGACTTTATATTGATTATCATAAACCTGTGTTTGTAACGAAGATGTGTTGAATAATCAAAACCTTGTTCTGTTTGGGAAGATTAAAGTGGGAAGATTTTCTGTATAGTGCTGATCGCTTGATTGTTTTTAATAGCCAAACATGAACTTCCCTACCGTCCTGTTGTGAGGGCTAGCCTAAAGGGCTAACCCAGGCCTCGTTCTAACTTAATGTTTAGTGGAAATTAGCTTGACTATTATTTGCAAAACAAATCAGTCTCAATAAATTTGGAAATTGCTGCTGAAAATAAGTTGTGTGTTGTACATTTTGTGTTCATGTCAAACTCCACTGTATGGTTTCTACGTCAGTAATACACCCGTTCTTCACGAGGGAAAGGAGGCTTTACAACAATGACGGGTGAAGTTGCCCCTACATGCTGATCTTGGGTTAGTTTCACATTTTCCCCATTTATGGCCATGGTTAGAATTAGGAGAGGGAAGCTGATCCTAGATCTGAACCTAGCAGAAACTTCATCCCGGATCTTGTGACACACACACACACACCAAGGGAGAAATGTGGTGTAGATATTGGGAGAACGAACATTAGATGGGGGGGGGGGGGGGGGGGGGTACTCCCCCATTTTTTGATGACATTTTAAAATGAATTTCCTGAAATTCTACACCGTTTGACATATTATGCCTCTCTTGATGGGTATTCTGAGGGTATATATGTGAAGGGATATTTTGAAAACTCTACAAGTGGGAGGATAAATGGAGAATAAATGAAGATATTACAAAAAATTGACAAAAGATGAGTTACATTATAATGATGCACACATGCATATTTATTTATATTAAAAAGACACAAAAGATGAGTACTATTATAATGATGCACACATGCAAATTTGTATAATGATGCACACAAATTGGATTTGTTTTTGAATTCTTTGTGGATCTGTCTATCTTTTACTTCCAGCTTCAAATAGATGAAAATACAGTATGGGTTATTGAACATATATTTCACAGTGGTTTAGGTGGTACAATGATTCTCTACATTTTCTATGCTCGTCTTGTCACATAAACTGAAATTATTCGAATTTTTGAAATGGTGGAGCAATTGCTGCATAGTGCACCTTTAACTTACATAAAGCTACATTTAAGAGCTAACTTTATGGTTTGGTCTGCTTAAAGGGACGTATGTAAATGCTATATACCCGTTGATTCTTGCAAAGAAGAGTTTACAGAAGGAACATCAAAGTTTCATACTAGAGAGTGTGTCTAGAGTGCTAAATTTAAATTCAATTGTGTTGAGGATATTTTTTCCCTCTCTTCATGGTTAAAGTAGTGAGAAATAAATGCAATTGTTGTAAAAATATGTGAGTGTGCTTAATTTAGTATCATCCTAAATCAAAATAATACATTTTATATAAGGCTAATTTCCCTATGGTGGACAGGCCGTTGTACTACAATACAGACGAACATTAACGTTTTCACCACACAAGAATGACAGGAAATGCACATCCTTTTTTTTTTACCTCAGATTGTTGATGTTAGTATTAAAGTGTGTAGTCATCACAATCTAAAACAATCGTTTGGTTAAAACAGATCAACATATTTTGTTTGGTACCTGTGTATGTCATAAACGCCCATTCGTGGTGGAATTGTTCAGTCCACAGTGGCAGGACATTTTTTTGGGGGGTGATGATTCGCTCAAATGATCCAGTCCAAAAAAGTTTCCTTTTTCTTACCCCGTCACAAGCCAAAACAAGCTTGTTTTGTTCCAATACAATCCATTTATATAACAGGAACAGGCAAACGAGCCGGGTTAGTTTGTCTGCTGAAGTTAGTTATCTAGCCACAGCAACATTTAGCTGAAGCCTACTTTATACCTAGTCCAGATGTGTTTTAGATATAATCATTGTAATGGTGTAAAAGATTATCCCAGCGCAAGACCGTATTCTGTCAGCTTCCACTCCGCCATTCGAACGTATTTATTCTAATAACAGAAACCCAGACGATGACGTGGTAATCTTTTGGTGCGTTCGTTTTAGGCTACAAGGGTTCCGGATCTGCGCCTGCTGCGTTTGAAGCAGCCCCCCCAACCAACGGGAAAACCAGAAGGAAATCACTCTCTTTTCTAGATTGACAGCGCTTTGACCCAATGAGAATGGGGGACACCAAGGATCGCAGTCCCCCCCCCCCCCAAAATGCCAACCAACGGGAAAACCAGAAGGAAAGCAGCCTCTTTTCTTGTTCAATCTTTTCTAGATTGACAGCGCTTTGACCCAATGAGAATGGAGGACACCAAGGATCGCAGTGCCTCTAAATAGGGCCGGAATAATGCATTTGGGGCACCTACCTCCATTCTGCAACTTTTGCCATGAGGCTGAGATGTTTTTTGACAGTTAAAAGCAAATTGACTGCATTTCGACACATTTTACCAGTGCTTATGAAACTTGCATATGCTATCTGGGGGCCCCAAACTCCACGGGCCCCCAATCAATATATATTTTGAGGAGGCGAATCCACCTGTTCTGAATATTGGGGGGAGGGGAGCAATTTCGCCTATGACAAAAACACAGAGACACACACACACAGAGAAGAAAGAGAGACTGAGAATACATATTCCATTCCATTTGTGTTTATTTTCTCTCTATCACATTTACATCACCTGCCTTATTTTCAACATCATCTTCATCATGACATCAAGTCATCCATCCACTTGATGTCACAGACAGACATAAGCAATCAAACAAACCCCTCTTCTACACATAATGAGAGAACACCAATCAATCAATTAACACGACCAAGATAATAAAGAAACACAAATAAGGTCAGTTTCACTGCAGCCAACAATAAGGCTCGGTAGAGACATGGCACAGCAGGAGAAAAACATTTAGACAGTTCAAAAATAAAGACAAAAAACAGATCAAAGACAGGTAAACAGGTAAAACAGTGACAAAGACAAAAAGATCAAAGACAGGTAAACAGGTAAAACAGTGACAGAAAGACAAACAGATCAAAGACAGGTAAAACAGTGACAAAGACAAACAGATCAAAGACAGGTAAAACAGTGACAGAAAGACAAACAGATCAAAGACAGATAAAACAGGTAAAACAGTGACAGAAAGACAAACAGATCAAAGACAGGTAAAACAGTGACAAAGACAAACAGATCAAAGACAGGTAAAACAGGTAAAACAGTGACAAAGACAAACAGATCAAAGACAGGTAAAACAGTGACAGAAAGATAAACAGATCAAAGACAGGTAAAACAGTGACAAAGACAAACAGATGAAAGACAGGTAAAACAGGTAAAACAGTAACAGAAAGATAAACAGATCAAAGACAGGTAAAACAGTGACAAAGACAAACAGATCAAAGACAGGTAAAACAGTGACAAGACAAACAGATCAAAGACAGGTAAAACAGTGACAGAAAGACAAACAGATCAAAGACAGGTAAAACAGTGACAGAAAGACAAACAGAATAAAGACAGGTAAAACAGGTAAAACAGTGACAGAAAGACAAACAGATCAAAGACAGGTAAAACAGTGACAAAGACAAACAGATCAAAGACAGGTAAAACAGTGACAAAGACAAACAGATAAAAGACAGGTAAAACAGTGACAAAGACAAACAGATCAAAGACAGGTAAAACAGTGACAGAAAGATAAACAGATCAAATACAGGTAAAACAGGTAAAACAGTGACAGAAAGACAAACAGATCAAAGACAGGTAAAACAGTGACAGAAAGATAAACAGATCAAAGACAGGTAAAACAGTGACAGAAGGACAAACAGATCAAAGACAGGTAAAACAGTGACAAAGACAAACAGATCAAAGACAGGTAAAACAGTGACAAAGACAAACAGATCAAAGACAGGTAAAACAGTGACAGAAAGACAAACAGAATAAAGACAGGTAAAACAGGTAAAACAGTGACAGAAAGACAAACAGATCAAAGACAGGTAAAACAGTGACAAAGACAAACAGATAAAAGACAGGTAAAACAGTGACAAAGACAAACAGATCAAAGACAGGTAAAACAGTGACAGAAAGATAAACAGATCAAATACAGGTAAAACAGGTAAAACAGTGACAGAAAGACAAACAGATCAAAGACAGGTAAAACAGTGACAGAAAGATAAACAGATCAAAGACAGGTAAAACAGTGACAAAGACAAACAGATCAAAGACAGGTAAAACAGTGACAGAAGGACAAACAGATCAAAGACAGGTAAAACAGTGACAAAGACAAACAGGTAAAAGACAGGTAAAACAGTGACAAAGACAAACAGATCAAAGATAGGTAAAACAGTGACAAAGACAAACAGATCAAAGACATGTAAAACAGTGACAGAAAGACAAACAGATCAAAGATAGGTAAAACAGTGACAAAGACAAACAGATCAAAGACATGTAAAACAGTGACAGAAAGATAAACAAATCAAAGACAGGTAAAACAGGTAAAACAGTGACAGAAAGACAAAACAGATCAAAGACAGGTAAAACAGTGACAGAAAGATAAACAGATCAAAGACAGGTAAAACAGGTAAAACAGTGACAGAAAGACAAACAGATCAAAGACATGTAAAACAGGTAAAACAGTGACAGAAAGACAAACAGATCAAAGACAGGTAAAACAGTGACAAAGACAAACAGATCAAAGACAGGTAAAACAGTGACAGAAAGACAAACAGATCAAAGACATGTAAAACAGTGACAAAGACAAACAGATCAAAGACAGGTAAAACAGGTAAAACAGTGACAGAAAGACAAACAGATCAAAGACATGTAAAACAGGTAAAACAGTGACAGAAAGACAAACAGATCAAAGACATGTAAAACAGGTAAAACATTGACAGAAAGACA
Source organism: Oncorhynchus gorbuscha (assembly GCF_021184085.1). NCBI lineage: Eukaryota > Metazoa > Chordata > Actinopteri > Salmoniformes > Salmonidae > Oncorhynchus > Oncorhynchus gorbuscha. The sequence continues at coordinate 42,647,384 of NC_060180.1, read as the reverse complement.
AACAGATCAAAGACAGGTAAAACAGTGACAAAGACAAACAGATCAAAGACAGGTAAAACAGGTAAAACAGTGACAGAAAGACAAACAGATCAAAGACATGTAAAACAGGTAAAACAGTGACAGAAAGACAAACAGATCAAAGACATGTAAAACAGGTAAAACATTGACAGAAAGACAAACAGATCAAAGACAGGTAAAACAGTGACAAAGACAAACAGATCAAAGACATGTAAAACAGGTAAAACAGTGACAGAAAGACAAACAGATCAAAGACAGGTAAAACAGTGACAAAGACAAACAGATCAAAGACAGGTAAAACAGTGACAGAAAGACAAACAGATCAAAGACATGTAAAACAGTGACAAAGACAAACAGATCAAAGACAGGTAAAACAGGTAAAACAGTGACAAAGACAAACAGATCAAAGACATGTAAAACAGGTAAAACAGTGACAGAAAGACAAACAGATCAAAGACATGTAAAACAGGTAAAACATTGACAGAAAGACAAACAGATCAAAGACAGGTAAAACAGTGACAAAGACAAACAGATCAAAGACAGGTAAAACAGGTAAAACAGTGACAGAAAGACAAACAGATCAAAGACATGTAAAACAGGTAAAACAGTGACAAAAGACAAACAGATCAAAGACAGAAAGACAAACAAACAGATCAAAGACAGGTAAAACAGTGACAAAGACAAACAGATCAAAGACAGGTAAAACAGTGACAAAAAACAGACAAACAGATCAAAGACAGGTAAAACAGGTAAAACAGTGACAGAAAGACAAACAGATCAAAGACAGGTAAAACAGTGACAGAAAGACAAACAGATCAAAGACAGGTAAAACAGTGACAGAAAGACAAACAGATCAAAGACAGGTAAAACAGTGACAAAAGACAAACAGATCAAAGACAGGTAAAACAGTGACAAAACAAACAGATGACAGAAAACAGACAAAAGACAAACAGATCAAAGACAGGTAAAACAGTGACAGAAAGACAAACAGATCAAAGACAGGTAAAACAGTGACAAAGACAAACAGATCAAAGACAGGTAAAACAGTGACAGAAAGACAAACAGATCAAAGACAGGTAAAACAGTGACAGAAAGACAAACAGATCAAAGACAGGTAAAACAGTGACAGAAAGACAAACAGATCAAAGACAGGTAAAACAGTGACAAAAGACAAACAGATCAAAGACAGGTAAAACAGTGACAAAAACAGATCAAACAGAAAACAGTGACAAAGACAAACAGATCAAAGACAGGTAAAACAGTGACAGAAAACAGACAAAGACAGGTAAAACAGTGACAAAAACAGACAAAAACAGTGACAAAGACAGGTAAAACAGTGACAAAAGACAAACAGATCAAAGACAGGTAAAACAGTGACAAAGAAAACAGATCAAACAGAAAACAGTGACAAAGACAGATAAAACAGGTAAAACAGGTAAAACAGTGACAGAAAGACAAACAGATCAAAGACATGTAAAACAGTGACAGAAAGACAAACAGATCAAAGACATGTAAAACAGTGACAAAGACAAACAGATCAAAGACAGGTAAAACAGTGACAAGGACAAACAGATCAAAGACAGGTAAAACAGTGACAGAAAGACAAACAGATCAAAGACAGGTAAAACAGTGACAAAGACAAACAGATCAAAGACAGGTAAAACAGGTAAAACAGTGACAGAAAGACAAACAGATCAAAGACAGGTAAAACAGTGACAAAGACAAACAGATCAAAGACAGGTAAAACAGGTAAAACAGTGACAGAAAGACAAACAGATCAAAGACATGTAAAACAGTGACAAAGACAAACAGATCAAAGACAGGTAAAACAGTGACAGGAAGACAAACAGATCAAAGACATGTAAAACAGTGACAGAAAGACAAAGACAAACAGATAAAACAGTGACAGAAAAGACAAACAGATCAAAGACATGTAAAACAGGTAAAACAGTGACAGAAAGACAAACAGATCAAAGACATGTAAAACAGGTGAAAACAAAGAAAGACAAACAGATCAAAGACAGGTAAAACAGGTAAAACAGTGACAGAAAGACAAACAGATCAAAGACAGGTAAAACAGTAAAACAAAACAGATCAAAGACAGGTAAAACAGTGACAGAAAGATAAACAGATCAAAGACATGTAAAACAGGTAAAACAGTGACAGAAAGACAAACAGATCAAAGACAGGTAAAACAGTGACAAAGACAAACAGATCAAAGACAGGTAAAACAGTGACAAAGAAAACAGATCAAACAGAAAACAGTCAAAGACAAACAGATCAAAACAGGTAAAACAGTGACAGAAAGACAAACAGAATAAAAGAAACAGGTAAAACAGTGACAGAAAGACAAACAGATCAAAGACAGGTAAAACAGTGACAAAGACAAACAGATCAAAGACAGGTAAAACAGTGACAAAGACAAACAGATCAAAGACAGGTAAAACAGTGACAGAAAGACAAACAGATCAAAGACAGGTAAAACAGGTAAAACAGTGACAGAAAGACAAACAGATCAAAGACAGGTAAAACAGTGACAGAAAGACAAACAGATCAAAGACAGGTAAAACAGTGACAAAAGACAAACAGATCAAAGACAGGTAAAACAGTGACAGAAGACAAACAGATCAAAGACAGGTAAAACAGTGACAGAAAGACAAACAGAAAACAGTCAAAGACAGGTAAAACAGTGACAAAGACAAACAGATCAAAGATAAAAGACAGGTAAAACAGTGACAAAGAAAACAGACAAACAGATCAAAGACAAACAGTAAAACAGTGACAGAAAGATAAACAAATCAAAGACAGGTAAAACAGGTAAAACAGTGACAGAAAGACAAAACAGATCAAAGACAGGTAAAACAGTGACAGAAAGATAAACAGATCAAAGACAGGTAAAACAGGTAAAACAGTGACAGAAAGACAAACAGATCAAAGACATGTAAAACAGGTAAAACAGTGACAGAAAGACAAACAGATCAAAGACAGGTAAAACAGTGACAAAGACAAACAGATCAAAGACAGGTAAAACAGTGACAGAAAGACAAACAGATCAAAGACATGTAAAACAGTGACAAAGACAAACAGATCAAAGACAGGTAAAACAGGTAAAACAGTGACAGAAAGACAAACAGATCAAAGACATGTAAAACAGGTAAAACAGTGACAGAAAGACAAACAGATCAAAGACATGTAAAACAGGTAAAACATTGACAGAAAGACAAACAGATCAAAGACAGGTAAAACAGTGACAAAGACAAACAGATCAAAGACAGGTAAAACAGGTAAAACAGTGACAGAAAGACAAACAGATCAAAGACATGTAAAACAGGTAAAACAGTGACAGAAAGACAAACAGATCAAAGACAGGTAAAACAGTGACAAAGACAAACAGATCAAAGACAGGTAAAACAGTGACAAAGACAAACAGATCAAAGACAGGTAAAACAGGTAAAACAGTGACAGAAAGACAAACAGAATAAAGACAGGTAAAACAGTGACAAAGACAAACAGATCAAAGACAGGTAAAACAGGTAAAACAGTGACAGAAAGACAAACAGATCAAAGACATGTAAAACAGGTAAAACAGTGACAGAAAGACAAACAGATCAAAGACAGGTAAAACAGTGACAGAAAGACAAAAACAGAATAAAGACAGGTAAAACAGTGACAAAGACAAACAGATCAAAGACAGGAAAACAGGTAAAACAGTGACAGAAAGACAAACAGATCAAAGACAGGTAAAACAGTGACAGAAAGACAAACAGATCAAAGACATGTAAAACAGTGACAAAGACAAACAGATCAAAGACAGGTAAAACAGTGACAGAAAGACAAACAGATCAAAGACAGGTAAAACAGTGACAGAAAGACAAACAGATCAAAGACAGGTAAAACAGTGACAGAAAGACAAACAGATCAAAGACAGGTAAAACAGTGACAAAGACAAACAGATCAAAGACAGGTAAAACAGGTAAAACAGTGACAGAAAGATAAACAGATCAAAGACAGGTAAAACAGGTAAAACAGTGACAGAAAGACAAACAGATCAAAGACATGTAAAACAGGTAAAACAGTGACAGAAAGACAAACAGATCAAAGACAGGTAAAACAGTGACAAAGACAAACAGATCAAAGACAGGTAAAACAGTGACAGAAAGACAAACAGATCAAAGACATGTAAAACAGGTAAAACAGTGACAGAAAGACAAACAGATCAAAGACAGGTAAAACAGGTAAAACAGTGACAGAAAGACAAACAGATCAAAGACATGGGTAAAACAGTGACAGAAAGACAAACAGATCAAAGACAGGTAAAACAGGTAAAACAGTGACAGAAAGACAAACAGATCAAAGACAGGTAAAACAGTGACAAAGACAAACAGATCAAAGACAGGTAAAACAGGTAAAACAGTGACAGAAAGACAAACAGATCAAAGACATGTAAAACAGGTAAAACAGTGACAGAAAGACAAACAGATCAAAGACAGGTAAAACAGTGACAAAGACAAACAGATCAAAGACAGGTAAAACAGTGACAGAAAGACAAACAGATCAAAGACAGGTAAAACAGGTAAAACAGTGACAGAAAGACAAACAGAAGATAAAGACAGGTAAAACAGTGACAAAGACAAACAGATCAAAGACAGGTAAAACAGGTAAAACAGTGACAGAAAGACAAACAGATCAAAGACATGTAAAACAGGTAAAACAGTGACAGAAAGACAAACAGATCAAAGACAGGTAAAACAGTGACAGAAAGACAAAAACAGAATAAAGACAGGTAAAACAGTGACAAAGACAAACAGATCAAAGACAGGAAAACAGAAAACAGTGACAGAAAGACAAACAGATCAAAGACAGAAAGACAAACAGGTAAAACAGTGACAAAGACAAACAGATCAAAGACAGGTAAAACAGTGACAAAGACAAACAGATCAAAGACATAAAACAGTAAAACAGTGACAGAAAGACAAACAGATCAAAGACATGTAAAACAGGTAAAACAGTGACAGAAAGACAAACAGATCAAAGACAGGTAAAACAGTGACAGAAAGACAAACAGATCAAAGACAGGTAAAACAGTGACAGAAAGACAAACAGATCAAAGACAGGTAAAACAGTGACAGAAAGACAAACAGACAAAGACATCAAAGACAGGTAAAACAGTGACAGAAAGACAAACAGATCAAACAGGTGAAACAGACAAAAGACAAACAGATCAAAGACAGGTAAAACAGTGACAAAGACAAACAGATCAAAGACAGGTAAAACAGTGACAAAGACAAACAGATCAAAGACAGGTAAAACAGTGACAGAAAGATAAACAGATCAAAGACAGGTAAAACAGGTAAAACAGTGACAGAAAGACAAACAGATCAAAGACAGGTAAAACAGTGACAAAGACAAACAGATCAAAGACAGGTAAAACAGTGACAAAGACAAACAGATCAAAGACAGGTAAAACAGTGACAAAGACAAACAGATCAAAGACAGGTAAAACAGTGACAGAAAGACAAACAGATCAAAGACAGGTAAAACAGTGACAAAAGACAAAGACAGATCAAAGACAAACAGATAAAGACAGGTAAAACAGTGACAAAGACAAACAGATCAAAGACAGGTAAAACAGTGACAGAAAGACAAACAAATCAAAGACAAACAGATAAAACAGGTAAAACAGTGACAAAGACAAACAGATCAAAGACAGAAAACAGTGACAGAAAGATAAAAAATCAAAGACAGGTAAAACAGGTAAAACAGTGACAGAAAGACAAACAGATCAAAGACAGGTAAAACAGTGACAGAAAGACAAACAGATCAAAGACAGGGTAAAACAGTGACAGAAAGACAAACAGATCAAAGACAGGTAAAACAGTGACAGAAAGACAAACAGATCAAAGACAGGTAAAACAGTGACAAAGACAAACAGATCAAAGACAGTAAAACAGTGACAGAAAGACAAACAGATCAAAGACAGTAAAACAGTGACAAAGACAAACAGATCAAAGACAGGTAAAACAGGTAAAACAGTGACAGAAAGACAAACAGATCAAAGACATGTAAAACAGGTAAAACACAGAAAGACAAACAGATCAAAGACAGAAAACAGAAAACAAAGAAAGACAGATCAAAGACAGGTAAAACAGTGACAAAGACAAACAGATCAAAGACAGGTAAAACAGGTAAAACAGTGACAGAAAGACAAACAGATCAAAGACATGTAAAACAGGTAAAACAGTGACAGAAAGACAAACAGATCAAAGACAGGTAAAACAGTGACAAAGACAAACAGATCAAAGACAGGTAAAACAGTGACAAAGACAAACAGATCAAAGACAGGTAAAACAGGTAAAACAGTGACAGAAAGACAAACAGAATAAAGACAGGTAAAACAGTGACAAAGACAAACAGATCAAAGACAGGTAAAACAGGTAAAACAGTGACAGAAAGACAAACAGATCAAAGACATGTAAAACAGGTAAAACAGTGACAGAAAGACAAACAGATCAAAGACAGGTAAAACAGTGACAGAAAGACAAAAACAGAATAAAGACAGGTAAAACAGTGACAAAGACAAACAGATCAAAGACAGGAAAACAGGTAAAACAGTGACAGAAAGACAAACAGATCAAAGACAGGTAAAACAGTGACAGAAAGACAAACAGATCAAAGACATGTAAAACAGTGACAAAGACAAACAGATCAAAGACAGGTAAAACAGTGACAGAAAGACAAACAGATCAAAGACAGGTAAAACAGTGACAGAAAGACAAACAGATCAAAGACAGGTAAAACAGTGACAGAAAGACAAACAGATCAAAGACAGGTAAAACAGTGACAAAGACAAACAGATCAAAGACAGGTAAAACAGGTAAAACAGTGACAGAAAGATAAACAGATCAAAGACAGGTAAAACAGGTAAAACAGTGACAGAAAGACAAACAGATCAAAGACATCAAAGACATGTAAAACAGGTAAAACAGTGACAGAAAGACAAACAGATCAAAGACAGGTAAAACAGTGACAAAGACAAACAGATCAAAGACAGGTAAAACAGTGACAGAAAGACAAACAGATCAAAGACATGTAAAACAGTGACAAAGACAAACAGATCAAAGACAGGTAAAACAGGTAAAACAGTGACAGAAAGACAAACAGATCAAAGACATGTAAAACAGGTAAAACAGTGACAGAAAGACAAACAGATCAAAGACATGTAAAACAGGTAAAACATTGACAGAAAGACAAACAGATCAAAGACAGGTAAAACAGTGACAAAGACAAACAGATCAAAGACAGGTAAAACAGGTAAAACAGTGACAGAAAGACAAACAGATCAAAGACATGTAAAACAGGTAAAACAGTGACAGAAAGACAAACAGATCAAAGACAGGTAAAACAGTGACAAAGACAAACAGATCAAAGACAGGTAAAACAGTGACAAAGACAAACAGATCAAAGACAGGTAAAACAGGTAAAACAGTGACAGAAAGACAAACAGAATAAAGACAGGTAAAACAGTGACAAAGACAAACAGATCAAAGACAGGTAAAACAGGTAAAACAGTGACAGAAAGACAAACAGATCAAAGACATGTAAAACAGGTAAAACAGTGACAGAAAGACAAACAGATCAAAGACAGGTAAAACAGTGACAGAAAGACAAAAACAGAATAAAGACAGGTAAAACAGTGACAAAGACAAACAGATCAAAGACAGGAAAACAGGTAAAACAGTGACAGAAAGACAAACAGATCAAAGACAGGTAAAACAGTGACAGAAAGACAAACAGATCAAAGACATGTAAAACAGTGACAAAGACAAACAGATCAAAGACAGGTAAAACAGTGACAGAAAGACAAACAGATCAAAGACAGGTAAAACAGTGACAGAAAGACAAACAGATCAAAGACAGGTAAAACAGTGACAGAAAGACAAACAGATCAAAGACAGGTAAAACAGTGACAAAGACAAACAGATCAAAGACAGGTAAAACAGGTAAAACAGTGACAGAAAGACAAACAGATCAAAGACATGTAAAACAGTGACAGAAAGACAAACAGATCAAAGACAGGTAAAACAGTGACAAGGACAAACAGATCAAAGACAGGTAAAACAGTGACAAAGACAAAACAGATCAAAGACAGGTAAAACAGTGACAAAGACAAACAGATCAAAGACAGGTAAAACAGTGACAAAGACAAACAGATCAAAGACAGGTAAAACAGTGACAGAAAGATAAACAGATCAAAGACAGGTAAAACAGGTAAAACAGTGACAGAAAGACAAACAGATCAAAGACATGTAAAACAGTGACAAAGACAAACAGATCAAAGACATGTAAAACAGTGACAAAGACAAACAGATCAAAGACAGGTAAAACAGTGACAAGGACAAACAGATCAAAGACAGGTAAAACAGTGACAGAAAGACAAACAGATCAAAGACAGGTAAAACAGTGACAAAGACAAACAGATCAAAGACAGGTAAAACAGGTAAAACAGTGACAGAAAGACAAACAGATCAAAGACAGGTAAAACAGTGACAAAGACAAACAGATCAAAGACAGGTAAAACAGGTAAAACAGTGACAGAAAGACAAACAGATCAAAGACATGTAAAACAGTGACAAAGACAAACAGATCAAAGACAGGTAAAACAGTGACAGAAAGACAAACAGATCAAAGACATGTAAAACAGTGACAGAAAGACAAACAGATCAAAGACATGTAAAACAGGTAAAACAGTGACAGAAAGACAAACAGATCAAAGACAGGGAAAACAGTGACAAAGACAAACAGATCAAAGACAGGTAAAACAGGTAAAACAGTGACAGAAAGACAAACAGATCAAAGACATGTAAAACAGGTAAAACAGTGACAGAAAGACAAACAGATCAAAGACATGTAAAACAGGTAAAACAGTGACAGAAAGACAAACAGATCAAAGACAGGTAAAACAGTGACAAAGACAAAACAGATCAAAGACAGGTAAAACAGTGACAGAAAGATAAACAGATCAAAGACATGTAAAACAGGTAAAACAGTGACAGAAAGACAAACAGATCAAAGACAGGTAAAACAGTGACAGAAAGACAAACAGATCAAATAGGTATATCGATTACGAGTACGGTAGAAGAAGAAGCACAGAGTTGAGCGGAGCTGCCATGACGATGAATTACATTTGGATGGAGATCCATTGGCTTTGCTGTTGCTGAGCTGTTGTGCTGGACTCAACAACATCGACATTCAAAAAGAAAACAAAGAATAGAATCATAGAACATATTCCAAGGGCTTGGTTAGCTTAATATACTGGGTATTGACTTGGGACTACAGTACATTTTGAAAGAGAAAGATACATAATGGAGAGAAATAGAGGAGGAGATGGAGAGAAAGTCACTGAAGTAATGACAGGGAAATGTACAGGTACGGAACAGACAGACACCAAGGCAAGCGGCCTGTTGGAATGTGCAGGACAGGAAACAGAATCCCCAAAGGTAAAACCATGAAACTAGAATTCTATTTCTCTGGATAACACACTTCCTCATTAGATACAACATTACCTCAAAAGATAATAACAACAACACGTATTCTGATAAATCCATATTTGGCAGGAAGGGAGACAGAAAAGGTAGGTAGCAGATTTTAGGAATCGTGTACAAATCATTATGACTGCAAATATAGCACAGTCAATCACTCCATAGTGTATTATAAGACTTGTCATAAGCATTCACAACAGCTCATGGTTCCTTATGACCACCTTAACAAATGCATTACGCCTTCATAAACATATTCATTATATGCATTACACTAAGTGGGAAGAGTGCAGTATATGGACCACTATAAGCATTCATAATGGCCAAGGACTCATTATAACTGCCCAAATAAACGCCCACATGCCAATGAATGCATTCGTAATAGATCCCACACAGGTGGCTCAAAGAAAGATCATCAAAAGGCCAAGTTAGTTCATGTTCCAATTAAAGCACATCATTGCACAATGTAAGAAGGTGAAGCAATACTGCATGGTTGTGGTATAGATATGATACACACATGATAGGTCCAACTGTTAGTGTGTATGTTAAATGTTTTGCGATACTGAAGACAGAGCGCACTAACAGTTCTCTACTGGCAGTAGAAACTAGCCAGCGTTACAAGAAAGAAAACAAGCTTTTCTTTTTGTAAATTTCAAATTCTTCAACATTTTTTCTCCCCTCTTCCCCTAAACTGCAATATAGAAGTATGTACATGTTATATTCAATATAGCTTCTCAATTGCCCTCTAAAAAACAGGAAGGAAAAAAATATTCTGAGCAAATCTACTTGAGAAAGTTTCCTTTTATATAACAGAAATACAACAAAGAAAACAACATGAAAATAGCACCACGGTTCTCTTTACGGTGCATATGCCCTGAAACTACAAATCCATATCTAATAATCGTCACTGCTTGTCCCACTTCCTCTTTCAACACCGGTCATAAAGCCCCAGTTCTCCAAACACACCAAATCAAAGCCTTCCAAAGCCTCAGGTCTCCTAAACACATTCTCATTTACAGCAACAACCTAGGGAATAGTTACACCGGGATGAATGAGCCAATTGGAAGCTGGGGATGATTAGGTGGCCATAATGGTATGAGGGCCAGATTGGAAATTTAGCTAGGACACCAGGGTTAACATACTCTTACAATAAGTGGCATGGGATCTTTAGTGACCACAGAGAATCAGTACACCCGTTTAACATCCCATCTGAAAGACAGCACCCTACACAGGGCAATGTCCTCAATCACTGCCCTAGGTTACATATATTTTTTTTTAGACCAGAGGAAAGAGTGCCTCCTACTGGACCTCCCAACACCACTTACAGAAGCATCTGGTCTCCCATCCAGGGACCAACCCTGCTTAGCTTCAGAGGAAAGAGTGCTTCCTACTGAACTTCCAACACCACTTCCAGAAGCATCTGGTCTCCCATCCAGGGACCAACCCTGCTTAGCTTCAGAGGAAAGAGTGCTTCCTACTGAACTTCCAACACCACTTCCAGAAGCATCTGGTCTCCCATCCAGGGACCAACCCTGCTTAGCTTCAGAGGAAAGAGTGCTTCCTACTGAACTTCCAACACCACTTACAGAAGCATCTGGTCTCCCATCCAGGGACCAACCCTGCTTAGCTTCAGAGGAAAGAGTGCTTCCTACTGAACTTCCAACACCACTTACAGAAGCATCTGGTCTCCCATCCAGGGACCAACCCTGCTTAGCTTCAGAGGAAAGAGTGCTTCCTACTGAACCTCCAACACCACTTACAGAAGCATCTGGTCTCCCATCCAGGGACCAACCCTGCTTAGCTTCAGAGGAAAGAGTGCTTCCTGCTGAACCTCCAACACCACTTACAGAAGCATCTGGTCTCCCATCCAGGGACCAACCCTGCTTAGCTTCAGAGGAAAGAGTGCTTCCTACTGAACCTCCAACACCACTTCCAGAAGCATCTGGTCTCCCATCCAGGGACCAACCCTGCTTAGCTTCAGAGGAAAGAGTGCTTCCTACTGAACCTCCAACACCACTTCCAGAAGCATCTGGTCTCCCATCCAGGGACCAACCCTGCTTAGCTTCAGAGGAAAGAGTGCTTCCTACTGAACCTCCAACACCACTTCCAGAAGCATCTGGTCTCCCATCCAGGGACCAACCCTGCTTAGCTTCAGAGGAAAGCCAGCAGTGGATGCTGCTGGCAGGTAACAATTAAATAAAGAGTGTTCCCTTTGCATTAGCCCTGGCCAGTGACCCATAAGGCCAATTTAGTGCAATACAAAATGACATGCAGGTTTGTGGCGGGGATAGGGTGACTGAAATTGAGAACAATGGACTTGATTGCTCTGATGCAAATCAAAAGTATGACTGGCCAATCTGCTGCCAGTCAATTGGTGGAGAAGTGTCAGGTGCTTTGGCTGGGGGATGGACTGAGAGAGAGCTGAGCGGGTGTGTTTAAGTGCTCACTTAAAATCAAATCACAATCAGACAGGAGTCCAAAATAGGAGTCAGTCCGGAAATAAAACCTCTTCTCTCATCTGGAATAAAATGTGAAAAAGCCACTTGCCAAGACTAAACCCAATGTTTCTGAAAGCAGTATATGAGTAGGCTGTGTAGGAAACCCCATGTCCTTGAAAAGATCTGTTCCGAAGACAACAACAAGCAACCATTGAATGACTGATGGATAATGCTGGACCGGTTTCCCCCCATACCAAGTTAGGGCAGACTGCCTGAGATGTGACTTCAGGGGTCATCTGGGTGACACAATAACAAGGTTGAGGGGAAACCCTTACTCACAAAGTACCGTGCTGTACTACACTCTTAAAAGGTGCTATCTAGAACCAAATGGTTATTCGTTTGTTTCCATAGGAGAATCCTTTGAAGAACCCTTATTGGATCCATGGAGAGCCCTTTTGGTTCCAGGTAAAACCATTTCCACAGAGACTTCTCTACATGGAACTCAAAAGGGTTCTACAAGAAAACAAAAAATGTTCTACCTGGAACCCAACAGGGTTCTCCTATGGGGACAGCCGAAGAACCCTTTTGGAAGCCTTTTTCCCAAGGCGGCATCCAGTACCACTCTATTCCAGACAACATTGTGGGCCCCACTGGGCTGTGTACACCACAGAGAGAACTAGACATACAGGTTCAGAACATTCTTATGGGGGGACCCAAGAGGTGTAGAAGCCCCATCCCTGAAACCCCATTTTAACACTAAAGCAGTGACGACCCAAAATAAAACCTCAAATTAAACTTCACTTCAAAATCTGTGTATATAAAATGTCCATGTATAAATGTTTTTCTTTGTGCAGTGCAAGTTAGTGCAATTTCTTTAGGTACATCATTTGTCCTCGTAATGTTATTTTCATTGGCACTTGTGAAGTTTCTGACCATTAATTACCAGCCTACTCTCCACTCTGACCAGTGAGGTGCTGTAAGACACAGCTTCTCTCTCTCAGACAGGATGCCAGACAGCAAGGTTACTAGCCAGCAAGCATGACCATATTGGTTGGTAATGGTTATCAAGGAAAAGACTGACATGGCATGGCTCTCTTAAAGTTCCGCGTGACAGTGGAATTTAAATGTAAAGGCAACATTCCCTGTTAACATTCACTCATAAACTCTGCATATGTCGGCTCAATCGGAAATGACCAGTACGCAATCTGTAAGGATTCAGGGATGAATAGAGCCCCAAAAGGAATCCCGTTGGTTCGATTGCTTGTTTGTTGTACCCAAAGAACAACAAGATATAACAGTCACGGCCAGCTGTCTTAGAATGGCTACTGATGTCATGTCAATGAGAATGTGTGACAGCTGAGAGCGCATGTGTCAACACGACAACAGATGTGTAAGACAGCCAACGACTGGAAAGTCACAGGCTGTGTTCGATAGGGTAAAAGACGCAATATATTTCATGGGTAAATTGTGACTGACTGATCTATAAATAATAATGAGTCGATATTTATGATGGAAGGCGATTTGTAGATCAGTCAGTCGGCAGGCAGTTGCCTGCAGTAGTTTTGATGCTGTCGAACACTGCCACTGACTGTGGCCGTTGTCATCGAAACAAGTTCAATGTGAGCGGAGGTAAGAGGCCAGGTGGCACTACAGGATGTGCACGTGCGTGACTGTGCGTAGGGTACCGTGCTCCTATAAAAAACAAAGTATCCCGAATAATAATTGTTGTAATGATTAGGCTTCGCAGTACTGTTGATTGAGTCCCTTAGAGGAAAAAAAAAGTTAGCATCATGGTTGAATCATTACTACAGCAAAAATATCTTGTTTCTACCCCAGTTAAAAAGATCTGACCCATATTACTGTTATTCTTTCTGTAGCCTATCGACAGGGACCGCAACTTCAAAAGGAGAATTAATATAGGCTGCATCTCAATCAATTAAACAATATAATCTGGTGCTCATACAGTTTATGTGGTGCTCCTAACTTTTAAAAACTGGGAGCACCAGTTCATTTAGAGTCCTGTGTGTGTGTGTCTGCTGTTGTAACTTGTGTAATGGCTAGTAGTCAGTGTTGGAAGCAGAAAGAGAGAGCCTGCAGAGACTACATTCAAAGAGCTGGCAACAATCGAAACAGTAGCTCGAGTAGAAAAATACATCCGTCTAAAAATATACATCTGCTCTCATGTCTGATCAGGAATCCAGGTACAAGGGAAGTAAACAATCCCTTGGGGAC